>NC_138095.1:1800000-1957500 GCF_964212035.1 Myotis nattereri | reverse complement strand
GGAACCCTTGTGCACTGCTAGTGGGAATGCAGACTGGTGCAGCCACTGTGGAACACAGTATGGAGTTCTCAAAAAATTAAAAATGGAACTGCCATTCAACCCAGTCATCCCACTTCTAGTAATGTATCTTAAAAAAACCTGAAACACAAACCAGAAGGAATGTATGCACCCCTATGTTCATAGCAGCACAATTTACAATAGCTAAGATCTGGAAACAGCCCAAGTGCCCATCAGCAGTTGAGTGAATAAAAAGCTGTGGTACATCTACACCATGGAATACTACGCAGCTATTTAAAAAAAGAATCTCTTACCCTTTGAGTCAGATATGGAGGGATTGGAGAGAATCATGCTAAGTGAAATAAGTCCATCAGAGAAAGACAAGTATCACATGATCGCACTCATATGTGGAATCTAATAAACAAAATAAACTGATGAACAAAATAGATCCAGAGACCTAGAACAGCCGTGCGAAAACTATGGCCCACGGGCCAGATCCAGCCCGTTTGAAATGAATAAAACTAAAAAACAAAAAAGACCGTACCCTTTTATGTAATGATGTTTACTTTGAATTTATATTAGTTCACACAAACACTCCATCCATGCTTTTCTTCCGGCCCTCCGGTCCAGTTTAAGAACCCATTGTGGCCCTCGAGTCAAAAAGTTTGCCCACCCCTGACCTAGAAGCGTGGGACAGACTGATGAATTTCAGAGGGAAGGTGGTTCAGGGGGGAGGTTAACAGGGGAACTTGTATGCATATATGCATAGTCCATGGGCCCAGACAATAGTGTGGTGAAGGCTTGAGGGGGGTGGGTGAGGGTAGGAGGGGGTGAATGGGAAAAAAAGCAACAAAAAACAAAGGGGATGTCTGTAATACTTTCAAAGGTAAAGATACATTTTAAAAAGTAGTTTCAACATGAAAATCCCAAGAGCTCAAGTGTAGAATCCAGGTGAACTGCTCGGAGAGGTGGTCGTTTTGACCTTGAGAAAACTGTGCCTGTTTCCATCTATGAAATAGGGATAATAGGATACTCACCACAGAGAGTTACAGTAACAATTGACTAAAGCAACTGTTCATTCAATGTGGCTATCATTAACATCACTCAGTGCCTCACGCAGGAGGCCTGGCTCCATGGCTCAGTAGCCTGGCCTCACCAACAGTAATTTAGCCACCAACTCCGATGGCCTTTTCTCCAGCATCTGATTTCATTTGTGAGCCGCTGTAACCTTCTCAAAGCTCATATGAAAGAAAATACTTCCACGCACACTTAACACACGTGCACACACATGTGTATATCATATAGATGTCCATATATAGCTGTCCATATCCGTCTTCCCACTTTTCAAATGAACTGTTTTAAATGCATTTTAAGTCATCAAACAACATGAAACTGGCTGGCACCTGAGGGTGTGGGCAGTCCCTTTGGCAGATCCTGCACCTGCTGCGAGGGCCGCCTGGGCAGGTCTGCGAGCTTAACCTGGAGACCCCGCTCCTCTCCTTCCCCCTCTCGCGGGGATGGAAACACAGGCCCTGCCGTGAGTCCGGCCGCCTGTGTAGGCGGCTGGGAGGTGGGATGGGGGGTGGGGGTGTTGAGAGTGGAAGCGCGTGTCCCAAACGCCTGCCTCCTGTGTGTGATGCGCTCACATCGTTGCTCGGGAGGTCACGGCACTGGGAGAGGCCGCACTGTCTACACCTCAAACGTCTGCACACTGACTTGCATCTCCCAGCACGCATCTCCCGGAGCCCAAGGCAGCATATGGATCCCAGCGTGGCTGTGCTGGAGACGGGCCCTGGGGGAATCCATTGATGAAGGTTTAGGTTGGGAGCCTCAGCCACAGGAGTGGCGTCCTTATAAGAAGAGACAGGCCCAGGGCGGCCTGTGCGCAGAGAAACGCCACGGGAGGGCCCGGCCGGAGGCGGCCGCTGCCCGCCCAGGAGGAGGCCTGGAGAGAAACCTCTGCCCGCGCTGCCCTGGCGCCCACCCTGGGGGACTGCGAGGAGGCCAGTCTCTGCCTTCATCCAACCCAGCGACCTGCAGCGGGGCCTGTGGAGCCAGGGGAACCAGCCCCGGGGCCAACCCCGCAAGACGGAAGTTCTCCGCAGTAACGGTGGGCTGAGAAGGCTGCCGAGGCGGAGGCGGTGGGCACCGGGCGCTGGGGTGGCCGCCGGCAGCCCCTGGACCACAGGCTGGGGCGGCTGCGGCTCCTGGGTCGGGGTGGCAGGTCAGGCTGGGGTGGCAAAGAGACGCCGGGCGCTGGAGCCTCCCCAAGTCCTCGCGCTCCAAGTCCGATCCCCGGAACTGGCCCTGAAACTGGGCATGAAGCCATCCACTTGGCCGGCAGCGCTTTGTGGGAGGAACTCCGCTGGGCCCCGGGCAGCTGGGCATGCTCTCAACGCAGCCTTTTTAAGGAAATGTACCAGCAGGCCTGCTGCAGACGCGGTCAGAGGCGGAGGGTCAGCCTGGCAGAGCCCAGGCTCAGGACCCCGCCAGGGCCTCCGGTCGCTCCTGCTGGCCTGGATGGATGAGTCAGACTCAGGCAGCGCTCACTGCTGCCGCCCCTCTACCCACCCCCTAAGCCAGTGGTTCTCAGCCTTCTGGCCCTTTAAATACGGTTCCTCATGTTGTGACCCAACCATAAAATTATTTTCGTTGCTACTTCATAACGGTCATGTTGCTACTGTTATGAACCGTCATGTGAATATCTGATTTGCAGGATGGTCTTAGGCGACCCCTGTGAAAGGGTCGTTCAACCGCCAAAGGGGTCGCGACCCACAGGTTGAGAACCGCTGCAAGTCACCAGTGGGAAGACGTGTTGAGTGGAGAGAGGCCTTCGGAGAGGATAGAGGAGATGGGCCTTACACTTCATATGCCAGAAACCACCCGCTCACACCGCTGGCTACACTGCATGGCCAGGCACCACCCAGCGGGCCAGGAGCTCGGAGCCACACAGGGGGCTGCATCCACTGCTCGGCTGCCCGCCCGCCCGCAGGCCCTGGCGGGGACGCAGTCGCTGCCAGCACTGAGCTAGTCCCCCGACACAGCCCCCACTGCAGATGAAGCAAACTGTACCAGGTAGAGCCCAATGCGATAAACTGTCCAACAATGCAGGGTTGGAGAAGAATATTAAGGGGGGGGGGGGTGCAGAGCCCAAACAAGGCAGCCCTTGAAACTTACCAAGTGGCTCCTTTACTTGAGGACCATCTCCTTAAATTACAGTCGTTCTCTACTCACTTCAGGGCATTCCAGGATGAATGACATGTTTGTTTCTGGCTGAAGAGATGCCAAGTTTAAAGACAGCTTTTGGTCCACATAACTGTTCAAGCTATTAGCCAGAAATCCTCCTCCTTTTAGGGACCAAGAGAGGCTGGTGTAACCCTGATCCTCAAGTGTGAGGGACCTGCTCAGGAGCAGACTCCACTGTAAAGCCTCTTCGGACAGCGGGAGGTAAGAGCAGTGACAGCCGCCTGTCTTCTGGGGCTGAGCCCCCTCCCCGGGCGTCTCTGCCGTTCTCTGTGGCCTGGGCACAGGTGCCAGACACAGACTTTTGGACAAGGTTACATCCAATGATAAAATTGTAACACACGAAAGAAAGGGGTTAAGTTAACCACCTGAGACCAAATAGCAAGTGGGTATGTGGGGCAATGGGGCCACACCTACGCCCAGGCCAGGGTTACCAGGATGTCCTAGCTTTTAGCATTAGCTCTGCACACCAGGGAGCAGAAAGCTGGGCAGTGCCCTGGATAACAAATACCTTTGCCCCTGTAAGAAACCACCATGGCATGTACCCAAGGGCCTTACCTAGCCACGTTGCCCAGGTAATTTTGGTGATGCTTCCTTGGGTGAAAGCCTGGAGAGCAATGGTCCTCCCTGATGGTTGCTCTCTTTCATGTCTTTGTTTTGCTGAAAGTGGGAGGAGCCAAGTAGGTTAGTAACAGGTACCAAAAGGGGTGGAGACAAACATGGGGTACATGGCCAGCACAGCTCGGGCCCTGTCTTCCTTTGGAGGAGAAATAGCTCAGCATGAACTGTTAACAAGTGAGCGTGCTCGGGGCTGTGATCACCCACAGCACAGCTTCTAGAACACACCCAGTTCTCCTCTAAATAATCAAGGCAGTTAGAGCCTCATGGAATCATAGAGGCTCCAACCAGACTGCGGGACGAGAGTTGTAGGAACGTGTGGCCAGGAGCAGGAACTATAGGGACCCGCTTTCTCCACATCCTCACCAGCACTTGTCGTTTGTTGACTTGGAACCCTAGTCACTGCTGGTGGGAATGCAACTGCTGCAGCCTCTGTGGAGCACAGTGTGGAGTTTCCTCAAAAAATTAAAAATAAATCTGCCATTTGACCCAGTGACCCCACTTCTAGGAATATATCCTAAGAAACCTGAAACACCAGTCAGAAAGGACACATGCAGCACTACGTTCATAGCAGCACAATTTACAATAGCTAAATCTGGAAGCAGCACAGGTGCCCATCAATAGATGAGTGGATGAAAAGCTGTGGTACATCTACACGATGGAATACTATGCTGCTGTAAAATAAAAAAAAGAACTCTTACCATTCACAGCAGCATGGATGGACCTGGAGAGCATTATGCTAAGTGAAATAAGCCAGTCAGAGAAAGATAAATACCACATGATCTCACTCATTTGTGGAATTTAATGAACAGCATAAACTGTTGAACAAAAATAGATCCAGAGACATAGAAGCATCGAACAGACTGTCAAACCTCAGAGGGAAGGCAGGGGAGGGTGGGCAGGGTAAGAGATCAACCAATGAACTTGTGTGCACATATGCATGACCCGTGGACACAGGCTTTGGGATGGTGAGGGCCTGTGGGGTGGGGGGAGATGGGAGAGGGTTGGAAGCGGTTAATGGGGGGAAAAGGAGGACCTATGTAATACTTTCAATAATAAAGATTAAAAGGAGAAAAAATAAATGTGTTGCCTGGAGCAGAGCAGGAGTACTGACAAGAAGGACCACACATTCGATGGGGAGAGGCACCTCCGGCATCCCTCTCTGGGGAGAAGGAAGTTGGGGCCAACGGGCCTTTCTCCACAGCCCCAGCTCCAGCACTTACCTCATCCTGCCCTCACAGTCTTGTATTTTAGCGGAACGGTGATGTGCCTGCACCCGGGCTTCAGTTTTGGTTTCCTGAGCTCAGCCAGGGGAGCAGGCACAGAAAGGCCAAGTGCAAAGGTGAGGAGGCAGCAGGAGGCATCTCCTCTGAGAGCTTAGGCAAGTGGCGAGGGGGAGAGCTGCCCCATTCCTGCTGGGGGGGAGAGGGGGAAGAGATTTTAAAATCTTCACATTCGGTCATTGTAACAAACTTTGTCAAGAACCTCGGTGCTGGATCTTGAAAAGATTTAATTCTTTCAGAAGAGAATGAGTAAAAAGTCAACTTCCTTTCAGATTCTCTTATCAAGAGTAAATAGTTTGCAACTTTGCGTGTTCTTCAGTTACTGACCCCCCTCCCTGGGACCCAGAGATCAAGTCTGCGATTGGGAGAGCTCAACCACCAGGAGGAAACGCGACCCGCGGGGGAACAAAGGTCTCAATGTGCTGCTCGCCACCAGGAACCCATTCCCCGCAAACCGAAACCATCCTGAGCCTCAGCGGGAACACTGCTGCCTCTGTAGGCAGGTGCTGAGCAATCGGTGAGCCGTGAGCGGCCCGACCCGGGCTTCTGGGTCCTCCCTGTCCAAGGAAATGGCCTGGGCGAGGAGCCGAGGAAGGGAAGCAGCTGGTGCACGCAGAGGGGTGAGCTGGCTTTCCAAACTGGGCTTCTCTAGTGTCGGCCTAAGTGACTGTCTAATTGCATCTTATTTCTAGGCCTCGGTCCCTGCTCTGTGCAGTGGGTCCCAGGGTCACCCTCACCTGCTCACTGCTCACTCCCGGTGTCATTCCACCTTCTAGAGCCGCACCGCAGGGCAGAGGGCTGGCCTTCCGTCCCAGGCCTGGCATCGGACAGGCTACCTTGTATTTCATGAGGCGCCTGCTTTTAAAAGAAAGCGACCTTTGCATTCCAATAACTAATGGGATGTGAAAAGACAATAGGTATTTCCAATAAAAGTTTTAAAAATCTTTAAAGTTTTACCCTCTGTGCATGCATTACTCACTATTTACATTTTGAAAATCTAAGTAACAATTTTGGATCTTTACCACTAATTCTTAATGTTCCATTGAATATGAAGACCTAACTTGACACATCAATTTTGGTTACATTTGCCCTTTGTAACTTATCAGCGTTCTCTTTAGAAGCAGTAACTTTTTCACAAGGTACCTGTACAGTCTGGGGCTTCAACCGCCCCGGTGGTGGGGGGTCCCCCCGCTCTGCTCCCGCTGGGGTGTCCACCTTCATTCAGCAAACCGCCTCTTCTGACTGGTCCACGAAGCGAAGAAAAGGCTCGTTTGCACCTTTGAACCTTCCGGTCTCCTCTCTTGCTCCCTTGGCCCAGAGCCTGGGATTGCAGCGCCATATGCAAATGAGGGCGTGAAAACCAAACCAAACCAAAACCTCGCGCTGCTGTTCATCCGTCCGGGAGGAAACGGAGCCGGTCTCTGCGCCACGGACCTGGGGAGAAGGATAAATCACTAAGAAATAATTTTAAAATCCATAAACTTTTTAAATCCAATATTTCATAACCTACAAATTAAGTTTATGTAGAAACTTTGAGACTATTTGGCACAGCCAAATATGTAATCTCCTATCTCAGTATTTCCTGCCTTCTAACCCTCCTCGTTTATTATTATTGTTTTTCTTTATTAAATGTTATTGGGGCGACATTGGAGCATATAGGCTTCATGTGTGGATTTCTAAGTTACAGAATCTGTACATAGCACCATGTGCCCACCAGCCAGAGCCATTTATTCTTAAAGTGGAATGTAACTGAGGGATCCAGCCAGACCATTATGGTTTTTATGGATTGAAAGTATTTTTATTCTTAGGTTTCAGAGAGTATCAGTTACTTACTTTTTATTTTACTTACTATTTTACTAAGATACTAGAGGCCCAGTGCACAAAATTCATGCAGGGAGGTCAGGGGTTTCCTCAGCCCGGCCTACACCCTCTCTAATCTGGGACCCCTCGGGGGATATCTGACTGCCTCTAACAGTCCGGGACTGCTGGCTCCTAACTGCTCTCCTGCCTACCTGCCTGATTGCCCCTAACCCTTCTGCCTGCCTGCCTGATCACCCCTAACCACCTCTGCTTGCCTGCCTGATCACCCCAAACTGCTCCCCTGCTGGCCTGATCAACCCTAACTGCCTCTGCCTCACCCTGCACCCAGGACCCAGGATTCCCTCCTCCAGCCAGTCTCTGGCACCTGGGACCCGGGCTTCCCTTCCTCTGGCTGACCGCAGGCACCCAGGACCCAGGCCGGCTTCACCCAGGCCGCTGCAGCTGCAGAGGACTATAGGCGGGCGGCTTTGCCCAGGCCGCAGCCGCAGGCACCCGGGACCGTGGGGCGAGCGGCTTGTCCCTCTCCCGGGCCGCAGGCGCAGGCACAGCCACTGGCACCCGGTACCACAGAGGAGATGATATTTATGGAATAGGCAACAAACAAGATAAATGTTTGTTGAAACAGTCCAACCTGAAAAAATGCAGTAGGTTCTTTGAGAATATCTTCTATAGAGAAAAAGAAAAATTGTAAAAAATTCCTATTCTGTGATTCAAACAAGAAGAAGGAGATAAATACTTTAGTCCAGGGGTGAATTCATGAAAAAAAAAGTTGCTTGGGCTTCAGTGTGCTTTCTCATTGGCCCAATGCTCTGAGTGCCTTCTGCCAGCAGATCCACAACAACGTGGCCCTGTGCTGCTCCAGCGTCGCTCTGAGATACTAGACTTGGCCAGACCCAGAATCAGAGTCGGCTGCTGGCATTGCAGGGCGTCACCTGGAGCTTCTTCCTCCTCCACTCACATTAGATCTGGCCTCTCCGGGGCTCCCTGGGCATGGAAGGAAGGAAATAATAAAGATTAGAGACAAAACAAACAAACAAAAAAACTACAAAAAAATCAATGAATCCAAGAACTGGTTCTTTGAAAGAATAAACAAAGTTGATGAACCATTAGCCAGACTCATCAAGAAACAAAGAGAGAGGACCCAAATAAATAAAGTCAGAAACAAAAGTGGGTAAGTAACCACTGACACCACAGAAATACAAAGAATTGTAAGAAAATATTATGAACAATTAACTATATGCCAACAAGCTGAACAATGTGGATGAAATGGACAAACTCCCAGAAAAATGCAATTTCCCAAAGCTGAATCAGGAAGAATCAGAAAACCTGAATGGGCCAATAACAACTGATAAAATACAAGCAGAAAAAACAAACAAAAAAAAAAAAACAAAGAAAGAAAGAAAAAAAACTCCCAGAAAACAAAATCCCAGGTACCGATGGCTTCACAGGGCAGTTTTACCAAACATTCAAAGAACTAACACCTGTCCTCCTCCAACTATTTCAGAAAATACAAGAGGAAGGAACACTTCCAAACTCCTTTTATGAGTCCAGCAGTACCCTAATTCCAAAACCAGATAAAGACACTACAAAGAAAGAGAATTAAGGCCAATATCATGATGAATACAGATGCTAAAATCCTCAACAAAATATTAGCAAATCGCATCCAGCAATATATTAAAAAGATCATACACCATGATCAAGTGGGATTTTTTCCAGGGATGCAAGGCTGGTACAATATTCGCAAATCACATAAACAAATTGAAAGACAAAAATCACATGATCATATCAATAGACCCAAAAAAAGCATTCAACAAAAGTCAACACCCATTTCTGATAAAAACTCTCAGGAAAGTGGGAATATCTCAACATGATAAAGGTCATATATGACAAACCTACAGCCGACATCATATCAATGGGCAAAAACTAAAACCATTTCCTCTAAGAACAGGAATTAGACAGGGATGTCCACTTTCACCACTCTTATTTAACATAGTGCTGGAAGTGCTAACCACAGCGATCAGACAAGAAGAAGCAATAAAAGGCATTCAAATTGGAAAGGAGGAATTAAAACTCTCATTATTTGCAGATGACATGATATTGTACATAGGAAACCCTAAAGACTCCACCAAAAAATTTAATAAATGAATTTGGCGACATAGCAGGATACAAAATCAACACCCAAAAAACAATGGCTCTTTTTATATGCCAATAATGAATTCTCAGAAAGAGAAACTAAACAAACAATCCCATTTACCACTGCAATAAAAAAAATTAAGATACTTAGGAATAAACTTATCCAAGGAGGCAAAAGACCTGTACTCAGAAAACTACAGGATGTTGAAACAAGAGACAGAAGAAGAAATAAACAACTGCAAGAATATACTGTGTTCATGGATTGGTAGAATGAACATCAGTAAAATGTCCATACTACCCAACACAGTCTACAGATGCAATGCAATCCCATTAAAATTTCAACAGCATATTTCACAGATCTAGAACAAACACTCCAAAAATTTATATGGAATAAAAAAAGACCCCAAATAGCTTCAGCAATCTTGAGAAAGAAAAACAAAGTTGGAGGAATGATAATACCAGATTTCAAGTTATATTATAAAGCCACTGTAATCAAAACAGCCTGATACTGGCACAAGAACAGGCATATAGATCAAAGGAACAGAACAGAGACCCCAGCAATTGACCCAAGCCATTACACTCAATTAATATTTAACAGAGGAGGCAAGAGCATACAATGGAGTCCAGAGAGTCCCTTCAATAAATGGTGTTGGGATAATTGAACAGATACATGCAAAAAAAGAAATGAAACTTGACCATCAACTTATACCATACATAAGAATAAACTAAAAATTGACAAAAGACTTAAATGTAAGTTGTGAAACCATAAAAATCCTAGAAGAACTTATAGACAGCAAAATCTCAGACATCTTTCATAGCTACATGTTTACAGATACATCTCCTAGGGCAAAGGAAACTAAAGAGAAAATAAACAAATGGGAATACATCAAAATAAAAAGCTGCACAAAAACAACAAAACAAAAAAACCATCAACAAAACAAAAAGGGAGCCCACTGTATGGGAGAACATGTTTGGCAATGATACATCTGACAAAGGGTTAACATCCAAAATATATAAGGAACTCAAACAACTTAGCCAAAAGGTAGACAAACAATCCAATTAAAAAATGGGCAAAGTACCTAAATAGACACTTCTCCAAAGAGGACATACAGAAAGCCAAGAGACATATGAACAAATGTTCAAAGGCACTGATCATCAGAGAGGTGCAAATTAAAATGACAATGAGGTATCACCTCACACCTGTCAGAATGGCTACCATCAACAAATCAATAAATGACAAATGCTGGTGAGGATGTGGAGAAAAGGGAACCCTAGTACACTGCTGGTGGGAATGCAGACTGATGCAGCTATTATGGAAAACATTATGGAGTTTTCTCAAGAAATTAAATATGGAACTGCCATTTGACCCAGAGATCCCACTTCTAGGAATATATATTTAAAAACCTGAAACACCAGTCAGAAAGAATGCATGCACCCCTATGTTCATAGCAGCACAATTTACAATAGCTAAGATCTGGAAACAGCCCAAGTGCCCATCAGTAGATGAGTGGATAAAAAAGCCATGGTACATTTATACCATGGAATACTATGAAGCCTTAAAAAAGAAGAATCTCTTACCCTTTGAGACAGCATGGAGAGACCTGCAGTGTATTATGCTAAGTGAAATAAGTCAGTCAAAGAAAGACAGGTATCACATGATCCCACTCATATGTGGAATCTAAGTAAGAAAATAAGCTGGTGAACAGAGTGGATCCAGAGACATGGAAGCATGGAACAGAGTGTGGAATGTCAGAGGGAAGACGGGGGAGGGTGGGAGGGTAGGAAGTAATCAACCAAAAACATTTTATGCATATATGCATGGCCCATGGACACAGACAATGGGGCGGTGGGGTGGGGGTGGGGTAGGAGGATGGCCTGGAGGGGGCCATTGGGGGAAAAAAGGGGACATATATAATATTTTCAACAATAAAAGAATTATTTTAAAAAAGAATAAAATAGCAATAAATATGCACCTATCAATAATCACTTTAAACATAAATGGCTTAACTGATCTAATCAAAAGACACTGGGTAGGTGAATGGATAAGAAAACAAAACCCATATACACACTTGTATAAAACACATACCTCAGAAAATAAGACACACACAAATTAAAAGTAAAGGGGTGGAAAAGATATTTTATGCAAATGGAATTTTTTTTTCAGCTGGGGTAGAAATATATATTCCAAAATAGAATTTAAAACATAGGCTATACTAGAGACAAAGAAGATAGTGCATAATGATAGATCGATCTAACAAGACGATATAACCCATGTAAATATTTATGCACCCAACATAGAGCACCTAAGTATATAAAACAAATCTCATTGGACATAAAGGGAGAGTCATACAGTCATAGTAGGGGATTTTAACACCTCATTGACATCAATGGATAGATTTTCCAGACAGAAAACCAACAAGGAAAGAGCGTCCTTAAGTGACACACTGGACCAGACGGATTTGATATCTTCAGAGCATTTCATCCAAAAGCAGAAGAATATGCATTCTTTTCAAATGCACATGGAACATTTCCTAGGATAGACCTCTTATTAGAACACAAAATAAGTCTCAATAAATTGAAGAAAATTGAAATCATATCAAGTATCTTCTCTGACCACAATGATATAAAACTAGAAATCAAGCACACACACAAAAACTGAAAAACACACAAAGACATGGAGGCCATGTAACATGTTACTAAACAATGAATGCTTTAACTAGAAGACTAAAAAAATTAGAAGATGCTTTGAAATAAATGAAAAGAACACAAACTTATGGGACACAGCAAAAACAGCCTGAAAAGAGAAATTCATAGCAATGCAGGCCTACCTCAAGAAATGAGAACACTCGGGAACTAATCATCTAACTTTATACTTACAGCATGGGCTCGCCCCTCGGGCTGGCTGACTGTGCGGCCTGACCTCGGCACAATGTACAAGCTGCTGCGTGTGTGCTGACCATCCTAAACCGAATTCACTTCCGCGGGGTCTCTGCCTGCCACGACCTGAAGCTCATTGGACCCTGCTCTGATGTTGTCTGTGGCCACGGGGTGTGTTGGTTTTGGGCCTATTGAGAGGGACTCTGATGCAGACCAATGTCAGATGCTGCCTGTGACTGACCCTGGGCAGCCTGTTTGGAGCTACCGATTCACAGTTTGTGGCTGATTCTGTTCTGCCTGGGTGTGTGTGAGAAGGATCCAGGCTGCGCCCACCAGCACTGTGTCCAGGAGCAGGTCAGCAAAAGGCCAAGCACCATGAGATCTGCTTTCATCCACCTACACCTGCCGACCACCCATGAGGCTCAGGCACTGAAGGAGCCTCTGATGGCACTCACGTTGCAGGAGGAAAGTTCCCAGGGACACCAGGTGGGGTTGTGTAGTTTTAACCAGATTGATACAGGTTCAAATGGTGCCAGTGGTCGGTTCGAGTCCACTCAGCAAAACCCCAGGGTGCACCGAGGCCAGCTGCCCTGCTGGCTGCCACAGACCACTGTGGTGGGCAAGGTCTCGGGGCGTCACCATCGTGAGGCCAGCTGAACTTACCAAACAGAACAAGATTTCATCATGGGGATGGAGGGCTCTGCAAAGATTGGTTGTGCAGGGGGAACATGGTCCATCTTAGAGCCATACAACTCAGTCTGGGCCAGAGTCTGCTGGGAGCAATACTCAGCTGGCAGCTCACGGAGAGCCCAGATGGTGGGGCTCGTGGGTTTTCCATGAGGGGGAGGCCCCGGTCTGGCTAGGGAGAAGGGGGAGGGAGTAACTCCTGCTCCAGAGCCACACAACTCAGTCACTGACACCCCTAAGTCTGCCCAAATCTCCACACCCCGCCCAGGCAGCTGACTCCTCAGCAGGGCACCGGCACCAGGGTGTGGTGACAGGGAGTCCAGGTTTGGGGCTATTGCATTCCCCAGGCTGGTGCCTTATCAAGAGGAGTGCTTCTCCCAAGAAAGACGGTGTCTGTAGTGTGGCCTACGGGCTCAGCAGAGGGATCCTGGCAGCTGTCCCTTTAGCTCTCTCCTCAGAGCCACAGCACACAGTCTCTCCTCACGAAAATGCCTGCAACTGAAATGTTGTTCATTGGTCTGTGTCTCTAGCAGATTCAAGTTTCTCCTTGTGGATAGAATAGCCACTGATTTTCAGTTCGATATTATGTGGGCTCCTCTTCTCAACTGCAGTGGTCTGCGCTGGGAAACCCAGTATGGGGTTGAGACCCCACGCTCCTCAGAGGGAAAATGTGTGGCTGAGCTCTGCCTCTGGGGTCTTAGCCAGCCTTTTCACATCTCCACCCTTCCTACCAGTCTCTATGTGGCTTCTTCTGTAAATCCTTTGTTATGAGATGTCTGTTCCACTGGTCTTCAGTTGGTTATTTATGATGATTGTTCTATATTTTAGTTGTAGTTCCAGTTTGGTCCTTGAAGGAGGTGAGTGTAGCTTCCACCTACTCTGCCACCTTGAGTTTTGTTTGAATGCTGATCTGCATATGCATAGAGTGAGAGCACATAAGGCTTAGTAAAGAACAGCTACTAAAGAATGATAATTTACCAATCATTATAAACTGAACAGCTACCAGGGCTCTCACAAGACTGAGAGACATTCAAATTCCATCAAGAGAAGGGAGGAACCTCATCACATTCCTATAGAGACCACAGAAATGTCATTTATTAGAAGTTGGGCTAAAATCACCCTAAAGTAAAGGCTCCAAACAAAGCTTAAAAGTAAGCTTCAAGGACCAAGCTGGTCCAGAAATAAATTAATTTCCTGCCAGAATAAAACCCAACACTTTAAATAAACACATTCAACAAATAATATCTAAATATTTTATATCCACTCCAGAATTATTAGATCTATGGAGAAACAGAAAAATGTGGCCTTTATTCAGGAACAAAATCAAGCATTAGAAACAGATCTAGAAATAATATATATGTTGAAAGTAGCAGAAAACACTTTAAAACAAATATAAATGTGTTCAAGTAATTAAAGGAAAATATGAACACAATGGGAACTTCATGGTGCTTGTAGAAATGAGTCTAGTGAAGGCAAATCGAGTCTCTAGTGGCAGAGGCAGGTCAGTGTTTGCTCAGGTGCGGTGTTAAGAGATTGACTGGAATGGTGTTCTAGGGACTTTTTTGAGTGTCAGGATATTATAGAACTTGTTGGAGGTGGTGATTATATTCAAAACACATTAAAATGTCCAAATCAAATGGGAACATTTTATTAGAGATGTAAATTATATTTAAAAGGCTGATTAAAAATGCTCAAAAGTAAATAAAAGCAAGGGGAGGAATATTGATGAGGGTCTGAGTATAAATTGACCATAAGTTAGTGGTTTGGGGCTAGATGATGACTCCATGGTGATTTGCTATATTTAAAATTCCCGAGGAAACCAAGATGGCGGCATAGGTTAACGCCAGAGTTTGCTGCCTCAAACAACCACTTCAAAAATACAACTAAAAGACGGAACAGACATCATCCAGAACCACAGGAAGGCTGGCTGAGTGGAAGTTCTACAACTAGGAGGAAAGAGAATAGCATACCGAGACTCAGAGGAGGTGCAGTGCTGAAGTGAAATACTAAGGTGCGGAGTGCGTGCAGAGTGGGCTGGCAGCTGAGGGCGCGGTTGTTGTTTTCAATCGGGAGGGAGTTTCAGACTCTGAGCTCCAGATCCGTGCGAGTCTCTAGGGACCCAGACTCAAACGGACTGTCTGGCTTCGGTCAGAACTTGAAGGCAGCTTTCTCTCCGAGGTTTGCAGTGGTTGCTGGGACTCTGAGAGGCAGAGCCCCTGGGGACGGAACTGAGAGCAGCCATAACTGCTCGCTCCGCCCACCCTGTAGATCCCCCGGGACCCGCCCCACCCAAGCCCTGCACAGAGGCATTTTCCAGATAGCCTCAGGCAAAGGCTAGATTAGCACCACCCTAGAGATCCAGCACAGAAGTTCTCCCACTGCAGACACAGCTGACTCTCATAGCCAGTTAGCCTGGAGGTCAAATCACCCCCAGTATTACTGACAACAATCAAGGCTTAACTACAACAAGACTGCGCACAAAGACCACAAGGGAATGCACCAAGAAAGCATAAAAAATGTGGAGACAAAGAAACATGACAGAAATGGAGGATATAGAGCTAAAAACCACACTTTTAAGGTCTTTCAATAATTTCCTAGAAACTGCCGATAAACTTAATGAGATCTACAAGAAATCTAATGAGACCCTCGATGTTGTGATAAAGAACCAACTAGAAATTAAGCATACACGGACTGAAATAAAGAATATTATACGGACACCCAACAGCAGACCAGAGAAGCGCAAGAATCAAGGCAAAGATTTGAAATGTGAAGAAGCAAAAAACACCCAACCGGAAAAGCAAAATGAAAAAAGAATCCAAAAATATGAAGATAGTGTAAGGAGCCTCTGGGACAGCTTCAAGCGTACCAACATCAGAATTATAGGGGTGCCAGAAGATGAGAGAGAGCAAGATATTGAAAACCTATTTGAAGAAATAATGACAGAAAACTTCCCCCACCTGGTGAAAGAAATAGACTTACAGGTCCAGGAAGCGCAGAGAACCCCAAACAAAAGGAATCCAAAGAGGACCACACCAAGACACATCATAATTAAAATGCCAAGAGCAAAAGACAAAGAGAGAATCTTAAAAGCAGCAAGAGAAAGAAACTCAGTTACCTACAAGGGAATACCCATACGACTGTCAGCTGATTTCTCAACAGAAACTTTACAGGCCAGAAGGGAGTGGCAAGAAATATTCAAAGTGATGAATGCCAAGAACCTACAACCAAGATTACTTTATCCAGCAAAGCTATCATTCAGAATTGAAGGTCAGATAAAGAGCTTCACAGATAAGGAAAAGCTAAAGGAGTTCATCACCACCAAACCAGTATTATATGAAATGCTGAAAGGTATCCTTTAAGAAGAGGAAGAAGAAGAAAAAGGTAAAGATACAAATTATGAACAACAAACATGCATCTATCAACAAGTGAATCTAAGAATCAAGTGAATAAATAATCTGATGAACAGAATGAACTGGTGATTATAATAGAATCAGGGACATAGAAAGGGAATGGACTGACTATTCTTGAGGGGGAAAGGGTGTGGGAGATGCGGGAAGAGACTCGACAAAAATCGTGCACCTATGGATGAGGACTGTGGGTGGGGAGTGAAGGCGGAGGGTGGGGCAGGAACTGGGAGGAGGGGAGTTATGGGGGAGAAAAGAGGAACAAATGTAATAATCTGAACAATAAAGATTTAATTTAAAAAAATAAATAAACAAACAAATAAGTAAATAAAATTCCCTATAATAAAAAAATATAAGAGGAGAAGTGGGCTGCTGGTTCTGAAGGACTGTAATATTTTACATGCTTTTTAAAGCCTCTCCTTAAACCATGTCTCTTTCTAAATACTTACTTTTGTTTTAAATCACCAATCCTCATTTCACTCTTACTGCATACAGGATCCATAGCCTTGGATCTTTGAAAAATAGTGTTTCCTTTGATATATGTCTTTTAAATGTATGTATGTTATTTTGCTATACAGATCTCTTTTCATTGCTCTGACTGTTGAAGGGGTTTTACTTTTTTATTTCCCTATAGAGGGATGAATCTTTTGCCTTCTATTCTTCACTTTCACACACACACACACACACACACACACACACACACACACACACACACATGCACACGCACACACACACGCAAAAACAAACAAACAAAGGCCACCCCATTCTTGTACATGGCTTGGTGTCTGTGTGCGGAGTTTAGCCAGTTGTGGGTTGCTGAGTCTTAGGCTGTATACATACCTAATTTTTATGAGAACTCCTCCCACAAAACCTTCGATGCCTTCCCATCCTATTCAGAGTAAAATCCAAAGGATTCCAATATGTAAAATGCCATTCTTATCTGCCCCCATTTATCACTTTTACCTCGTTTTTCCATGTTTTCCTTGTGACATCCTAATTTCTCAGGTGAAGTCACACTAACCTTGTTCCTAAACGTGTGAAGCATGCTCTCAAATCCCGGCTTTGTGCTGGCCGCTCCCTGCTGGGATCTCTTCTTTGGGGTATGGTTTATCACTCACAGGTCTTTGCTCAAGTGTATGTTTCTCAATAAAACCTTTCACAGCCACCAAGTTTGAAATGTAGTTCTTTTTCCTTTATTATTCCCTCCCCTTTATCCTGTCCTTTTCTTCTCCATATAATTTCATTTTTCAATTGCATTTGTTGTCTTTTTCTCTGTCAGACTACAAGCTTAATGCAGGAAAATATTTTTTATATGTTGTTTCACTCACAATTTTTGCAGCACCTAAAATTGTCTCTGGCCCATTGTTAGCACTCAAATATTTATTAACTTAAATCCTGCTAGAGTCATCCATAGAATGACTGGAGCAGTCTTTGTCACTGTGAGCAACATGAACAGTCTCATTCCTCTCATTCTTCTCAAATATTTGGTAAAGAATGACGTCCTAATTTTTCTCAATCTGATGGCTATACAGTATTATATTTTTGTTTTGAATTTTTCTAATTGCTAGTTAACTTGCACATTTTATTATATATATTTGCTGGTTGTTTGAATTTCCCCTTTTGTAAATTTTCAACTCATTACCTTTCTTATTTTTAATTGGATTTCTCATTTGTATTGTTGATTAACAAAAATACTATCTATTAATTTCATCAGTTTTTGACATAGAAATCTGTTACCCATCTAATACAAGGTGTCCTATTAATTTTATTTATGGTGTTTTGATGGAATAATATTTATTTTGATGTAGTGTAATTTATCATTTTTTGTTTAATACAATTCTATTAAGGTATAATTTTTAAATGCATCTTTAAAGTTCAATGATTTTTGATAAATAAATCATTCCTGTAACCACACACAATCAAGACATAATACATGTTCATCACTTTGAAAGGTTCTCTCATATTTGTTAAAATCAGTACCTCACCCCTAGTCTGAGGAAACCACTGATGTGCTATTACTGTAGATTGATGTAGTGTGTTCTAGAAATCCATATACATGGAATCGTACAACATGTATGTACAATACAACAGGTTGTATTGCTTCTTTTACCCAGAATAAAAGTTTTAAGAGCTATGTTCTGTTTTATCGGTATATTTACTCATTCCCCTGATGATGGGCATTCATTAGGGGGATTTTAAAAATGAATCACTGAGAACATTCATGTACAAGCTTTTGTGTAGACAAATGTTTTCAGTAAATTAGGTAGGTTCCTAGGAGTGGAATTGCAGGGTCATAGGCTAATTATGTGTCTAACTTTCTAAGTACTGCCAAACAGTCCTCCAAAGTGGTTTTGATAAAATCCACCAGTTTTCCATCACTTCTTTTGTGCTTTTGGGGTCTTATTTAAGAAGTCTTTCCTCACTTTAAAGTAAAAAAAATCATTTCCTTTACATTTAGGTTTTAATCCACCTGCCATTCACCTTTGTAAATTGATTGAGGTAAAAGTGGAACTTTACTCTGCGTAAAGAGAGCTAGTTTTAGATGCACCATACCTCTTATAATCAACCCTTTTTCTACTGGTTTTGCTGCCACCACATTATACCAAGTTACCACATAGATGTGCTCTATGTTTAGTCTCTGTAATCTGCTGAGTCTGTTCCTATACTGCAATCCATTTGTTTTAAATTCCTATGCCTTACAGTATTGTCTTCATATCTTATAGGTCATAGCGTAGTCACATCTCTCAGCTCTTTTTAATTAACATTTACTTAGCTCTAGGCCAGTGATGGCGAACCTTTTGAGCTCGGCGTGTCAGCATTTTGAAAAACCCTAACTTAACTCTGGTGCTGTGTCACATATAGAAATTTTTTGAAGCAAAGAAAACTACCAGAAACAAAGACATTACGTAATGATAAAAGCATTTAATTCACCAAAAATACCTGCAAACCCTAAAAGAACTGAAAGAAGAAACGGAATCCATCAAATCTAAAACTGATATTTTGACCAAAAAAAATCAGTAAAATTGTAATCCTCCAGCAAGATTGATAAATCAAAAAACACAACCTAAATGTATCTAAAGAGTATTATGCCAAGTGAAATAGTCAGATAAATACATATACCATAAAGTTTTACTTATATGAGGAATCTTTAAAAAGCATAATAAACAAACAAACAAAACAAAAACAGACTCAGAAACAGAGACCAAAGGGATGTTTACCAGAATGGACAGTGTGGGGAGGTAGGGAAGAGGTGAATAAAAATATAGCCAATATCATGATGACAAGATCCAAGGTGGCAGTGATTCCCTTTAGCAATAAACTGAAGTTTATTAGTGATGGGTGATCATACTGTAACATTTAATTGTCAAATTACTACAGTGTACAGTTGAAACTAATATAACTAATATAATATTGTATACCAATTATACTTAAATAAAAATAAAATAAATAGGCCAGAGGTATATAATTTTCAGCATAGGGAATAGCTATATATATAAAAGCCTAAGCGACCGTTAAACCATTCAACCCTTCAACTGGTAGATATGATGTGCACTGACCACCAGGGGGCAGACGCTCAATGCAGGAGCTGCTGAGCTGCAGTGAGGTGACAGCAGTGGTTCTCGGGTGACACACTCTGAACCCAGAGAGGAGGAAGCCCGATTCCCCATGAGGACATGCACTTCCACTTCAGGCGTGGGTTATGTTGTTGCTGGGGCACTGTCGCCCCGAATCTGGTTACTGCACACTTGCATTTGCGTTCCACACTCTGTATGACAGCAACTTTGCAGAGTGCCCTCCGTGCTCTGAGATCCCTCAGGGGATGTTGGAGAGCCAGTTTCAGCCCGATCCCCACAGGCCAGGCTGAGGGAACCCCACTGCTGGAGGGATCCCGCTCATTCTGCAGAAGCTGGGGAAGGCTCCAGGGTGTGTCCAGCCTGTCTAACCCAGTCCTGCCCCACCAGCCACCTTCTAATTAATTTCCTTTCAATGTGCACAAATCCATGCACCAGGTCACTAGTTTTAAATAAAAATTAACACAAAAGGGATCAATACCCACTAGTAACACATAAAACTATAAAACTTTTAGAAGAAAACAAGGAAAATCTTTATGATTAAGAGTTAGGAAAAGAGTTCTTAAACATGACACCAAAGCTGTTATTCATAAAAGAAAAATGTCAATAAATTACACTTGATTAAAATTTAAAATATTTGCTCTATGAAAGACCCTGTTAAAAGTATGAAAAGACAAGTCACAGGCAGGGAGAAAATATTGGAAATCACATATCCAATAACAAAGATATTCAAAATATATAAAGAACCCTCTTAATTCAACAGCAAGAAAACAAACAACTCAATTGGAAAATGAACAAAAAAATTGAACACATTTCACCAAAGAAGACAGACACATGAATAGCAAATACATAAATGAAAAGATATTCAACATCATTATCCACTAAGAAAATGGAAATTAAAGATGTCACTGCACATCTATCAGAATAGCTAATATAATAAATATTGATAATAAAAATATTGATAATACCAAGTGCTGGTGGAACAACTGCCTCTCATGCATTTCTGGTAAAGCCGTTGGAAAATTTGACAATTTCTTACAAAGTTAAACATGCACTGACCAGATGACCCAGAAATCATATCCTTAGGTATTTATCCTATAGAAATGAAAAGTTGCTTTCACATACACACATTTAAAAAAAAAAACTGTTTACAAGTGTTTATAGGAGTTTTGTTCATAATAGCCCCAAACTGCTTTTTTTTTTTTTTTTTTTTTTTTTACTTGAGCAAGTGAATGGATAAAGAAAGAGGTATATTTGTTCCTGGAATACTACTCAGCAAAAAGGGACAACTTGTTGATACATGTATTACTTTGGAGGAACTCACAGGTATTATGCTGATTGGGGGGAAAGCCAATATCAAGGATTTATATACTGTAAAATTTAATTTATACAACATTCTCAAATTGACAAATTTAAAAGACAAGAGAACAGGTCAGAGTGGGGGGAAGGGTGTGACTATTAAGGGGTAACATGAGGGAATTTCTTTGAGAGAGACACAGAATACAAAAATGAGTGAAAGATGGGCGCTTGGGTAAATCACACTGCGCCACTGTCCGTCTCCCGGCTTCTACAATACACTATGTGGATGTAAGATGCGCTCTTTGGGAAAAGCTGGGTGAAGGGTATACAAGACATTTATCTACTATTTTTTGCAATTTCTCATAAATCTTGAACTATTTCAAATTAGAAATTAATAATAAAATAATTTTAAAACATTATTGACTTCTATTTTCTGTGATCTACTTTCCCATTTCCTTTGTCATCATAGGTTTGTGCATTTTATACTTTTATTGTACTTTAAGTGAGGTTCGAGAAAATGGGGTGCAAAACCTGTGTTCATTCTGCTATGTTTAACCAGCAACCCCTCTATTTTTATTCTTTTAACTAGAGGCTCAGCACGCAAAATCGTGCAAGACCCTGGACCCACTGCACCATGGGTCCGCAGACCTGCCACGCTGCTGTGCGAGGGGGACCCCCAGACTCTGCCGCACCACTGCAGGAGCAGGACCCCCAGACCCGTTGTGCCACGAGACCCATCCATGCACCTCTGGGTGACCAGTGGTTTGGTCATTATGGTGTTACGGTGTTACCACAGGCCTTTTATAGCATAGATAGCTGCTGCAGAGAGTTCATAGGCTAGTTTCTCATAACATTTGTATTTTAATATGACACTATCTATACTTTTATTCTTATCAAGGATCTATAATTATGACCACTGAATACCCAAACTGGAAAAATAATAAATGAGGTTAGTCCAACTTTCCTCATTTTATACAGGAAAATATACACATAAATGTGTAATTGGTGACTTTTCACAGCATGAAGACACCCATGTAACCATTGTCCAGATCAAGAAATTAAACATCACTAGTGCCCAGACTCCCTCCTCACCTGTGAAGCATGGGTCCCTCTTCAGAAATTACTCTCATTTTAGAGATGAAACAAGTCTGGCTCAGAAAGGTAAAGAGAGTTGCCTATGCTCACATAACCAGTGGCAAAGCTGGGATTCAAACATAAGTCATTCATAACCACCTGAAATCTGGCCAAGTGGAAGTCTTACAACCAGAGAAGTAAAGAAGAAAGTACATTGAGACAGGTAGGAGGGTTGGGGTGCAGAATGGGCTGATCCAACACCCACATGTGGCCTGTTTTTAATCAGACTGTGGAGATCTCCCATGAGAAGCAAGGGGTCCCAGCCCCACACAGGGGGTCTGAGAGCTGGGAAGAGAAGTCCCCATAACTTCAGGCTGCAAAAAACAGCAGGAATTGTGGCTGAGTGACATGGAGGCTACTGGAGACCTTGTAAGGGCCAGCACACGGATTTACTCACACTCGATACCTCTGGGCTCCAGTGCTAGGGCAATGGCTTAGGGGTGACTCAGGGACATACGGGGAGGAACTGGATTATCTAGCATTGGAGCAAGAACTCAGGGGCAGCTTTCTACTGGCAGGGGTGCTCACAGGGTTTATCGTTCCTGTGCTGGGACCTCCCCCTTCACAAAGCTGACTGGCAGCCATATCTGAGTTTCCATCAGCTTGGCTCACACTATTCCAGCCATCCTGGTGATTCTGAAACCACGCCCCACTCAAGCTATTTGCAGTAGCTTTTGCATATAAATGGCTTGTCCTGGCTCAGGCTTCAGACTTTACTAAAACCTCTCAAATAAGCAGCAGCTGGCATCATTGTGCCCAAATCCTATCAATAATAGGCCCAAGACCCTGGCACTGGTGCCAGCTTGCCTTGCTTCATAGCTTGGTCTCTCCTGGGCACTTCTAAGCCCAATACAAATACCAGCCACCTACAGATCTCTCTTAGCTCCTTCCAGGTGGCCTCAGGCAGTGGTTGACTTTGCACCTCCCAGAAGGCCCCAGGGCCAGCATACGCAGTAGACAGCTTCAGACCATAGCAGATTACAACTCTATATATCCAAAAGCAACACACTCCAGGGGCAGACTCAGTGAACACCAAAGCCCCACTGAAGCAAGTCCTGCCCCATAGAGGTGTCTCCTGCACAGTGGCTCTTCCACTGTAGTCACAGCATGTCCTCACAGCCAATTGGCCTGGAGCTCAATTCCTCCCAGTGATGCCAACAGCAATCAAGGTTCACCTACAAGACTGTGCACACAGCCCATGCAGGGGCGCATCTAGAGTGCCCAGATCAGGTGACTGGGGAGGCTGAGTCAATGGGCCCTGTAAGACACCTACTACACAAGCCACTTTACAAATTCCAGGAGACATAGCAGCTCTACTTAATACATAGAAACAAACACAGGGAAGCAGCCAAAATGCAGACAAAGTAATAGGTCACAAATGAGAGAAAAGAAGAAATATTCAGAAAAAGACCTAAATGAAATGGAAGCAAGCAAACTACTGGATACAGAGTTCAAAACAATGGTTATAAGGCTTCTCAAGGATCTTAATGAGAGCTTTAAGGGACTTAATGAGAGCTTCAAGGAACTTAGTGAGAATTTCAAGGATCTTAGTGAGAACTTCAAAGACATGAAAAAGATCCAGTCAGAAATGAAGGATACACTAACTAAAATGAAGATTAATTTACAGGGAACCAGCAGTAGAGTAGAGTATGCCAAGAATCAAATCAACAATTTGGAATATAAGGAAGCAAAAAACACCCAATCAGAAGAGCAAAAAATATATATCCTATATAATAAAAGGGTAATATCCAAACTGACCCTAACAGCAGAACGACTGGGAATGACTGGTCACTATGACACACACTAACCACCAGGGGGCAGATGCTCAATGCAGGAGCTGCCCCCTGGTGATCAGTGTGCTCCCACAGGGGGAGCTCTGCTCAGCCACAAGCTAGTCTGATAGCTTCCAGCACAGAGGTGGTGGCGGGAGCCTCTCCCACCTCCTCAGCAGCACTAAGGCTGTCCGACTGCAGCTTAGGTCTGCTTCCCACTGGCAAGTGGACATCCCCTGAAGGCTCCCAGGCTGCCAGAGGAATGTCTGACTGCCAGCTTAAGCCCGATCCCCCAGGGAGCAAGCCTAAACCAGCAGGTGGACATCCCCCGAGGGATCCCAGATGCAAGAGGGCACAGGCCGGGCTGAGGGACCCCCACCCCCTGCGAGTGCACAAATTTTTGTGCACTGGGCTATATATATATATATATATTCAAAAATATAAAGATAGTGTAAAGAGCCTCTAGGACAATTTCAAGCATACCAACATTTGCATTATGGAGGTGCCAGAAGGAAAAAAGAGAGAGCAAGATATTGAAAACTTATTTGAGGAAATAATGACAGAAAATTTTCCCTACCTGGTGAAAGAAATAGACTCACAAGTCCAGGAAGCACAGAGAACCCCAAACAAAAGGAACCCAAAGAGGCCCACACCAAGACATATTATAATTAAAATGCCAAGGGTTAAAGGTAAAGATAGAATCTTAAAAGCAGCAAGAGAAAAGCAGTTAGTTACCTACAAGGGAGCACCCATATGATTGTCAGCTGATTTCTCAACAGAAACTTTGCAGCCAGAAGGGAGTGGCAAGAAATATTCAAAGTGATGAAAAGCAAGGACCTACAACCAAGATTACTACCCAGCAAAACTATCATTTAGAATTGAAGATCAAATAAAGAGATTCACAGACCAAAAAAAAAAAAGCTAAAGAAGTTCATCACCACCAAACCAGTATTATATGAAATGTTGAAGAGTATTCATTAAGAAAAAGAAGATGGAGGAGGAGGAGGAGAAGGAAGAGGAGGAGGAGGAGGAGGAATATGAACAATAAAATGGCAATAAATAATATCTATCAACAATTATATCTAAAAATCAAAATTAGCAAACAGGGATCTGTTAGGTCGGAGAGAGCCCAGGATCGGACACATGCAGACATGTGACGAGATAATGGACTACCCCTGGCATTTCTAACAGATCAGCATGCCAGACACAGATACTGGCTTCTCCATGACCCCCACCCAGACACTGACTCCTTCCTGAATACCTGGCTGACCCCTGCAGCTGAAACTTCCTCAACTGAATTCCTCAGCTCATGTCCCCGCCCCTCACCCAACTGCAGAATAAAAAAAGCGCCCCCCTCTCTGTTGGCATGACTCCACATGCCCTGTCCTTGGGGTACGTGGGTCTCCCGGGGCCGCAGAAATAAACCTTTTCCTTTCCTTTCTTTTCTGATTCACTGGACTCTCTATTTTTTGTGCCGCCTCCTGAGCCACCTAACCTAACAGGATCTAATGAAAAAAATAATAAACTGGTAAATAAAATGGAACAAGAGGCATGGAAACACAGAACAGACTGATGAACCTCCGAGGGAAATGGGGGGGGGGGGGTGGGCAGGAAGAGATTAGCCAAAGATCTTACCGGTATATGTGTATATGCATTACCTATGGACACAGACAATAGGGTGGTGAAGGCCTGGGGTGGGATGGGAACCGAGTGGAAGAGGGAAAAAAGGGGGACATCTATAACATTCTCAGCAATAAAGATTTTTTTAAAATTAAAAATAAATAAAAAGAAATGGGGAGGGGGAGAAAACTCATTGCTTTAACAACATGCATTGACATGTTACTAAATCTAACTGAGGATTTTGAAGGGTACATTACCAGACTTTATCCAAACCATGAAACAAATTCTTGAAACACAAGCTGCCAAGCTCATCAACTTGCTCAGATCTCTGCAACTTTGGTCTCAGCAAACTACTTGCTTAACTCCTTGATTAGCCTTCTTAAGACTTTGAGGCTGATCGGGGTGGCAGGCAGGGAGAGCTGGGGAACAGTTCAGCAAGCTCACAGCATTGGCCCCTTTTGGAAGATCAGACTTCTGGAATCGATTTGGGTCTAGGATTGCATTACCCAAAGAATGTGGAGTATGCACAGTCCTTGATGGCTTGTGAATAACACTTCCTGGAGCTGGCCACCAGCCAGAGCTTAAAAATGAATTCTTTATGAGACAAAGAACAATCCACCCAATTTCTGAAATTACTGAGTAGAAAGCTTTCCGTAAGAGCCTCATGCTTGGATGACACTTAGACTCCTTTGTATTCCTAGTACGTGTGGGAATCAAACGCCACCCCCAAAAGCCTTTCCAGTCGCACAGCAGGCGCTGCAAGGTGTTGAGGAGCCAGGGACACTATCTTGCTAAAACCTAACTGCTCTAATCAAAAGTCCATTTCCCTATTAAAAATACCGCCAACTAACTGCTCAAAAGACAGGACAGGCAAGACTAAATGTGTTAAGAAAAGACAAAGAGAATTAATGATTTTGTCTCTCCAAGAACATAAAAGTCTAGCAAGCAAGAAGAGACAAGTATCTGTGAAGGATGCTTTAAAATCCTATATAATAAAGCCTAATAAGCAAATCAACTGAATGGCTGAACAACCGGTGGAACAACTGGTCACTATGACTCACACTGACCACCAGGGGGCAGATGCTCAATGCAGGAGCTGCCCCCAGCTCACAGGCCCCAAGCCAGCCAAGGTGGGTGCCAGTGGGGGTCCCCGATCACCCCTCCGGTCACGCCACAGAGGGAGGCGACAGGCGGTGGCAGCAGCTGGGGGCAGGGGTAGGGGGCCGGTGAGCGGACAGTGCCAGGCTGGCCAAGGTGGGTGCCAGAGCCCCCCTCCCTCATCACCCCACCGGTTGCCCCACAGATTGGCCCTGATTGCCAGCCAGGCCTAGGGACCCTACCCATGCATGAATTTCATGCCTTGGGCCTCTAGTAAAAAATTAAAAAGCAATGGTTTGGAGGGATATCCTACGGAGTTTTTATAGGAAAGGGTGAGCTGTGGAAACATAACTAAAAACAAAGGGAACATTCCAGCTGTTGAAAAATGATGGGGATGCAGGCTCAGAAGCAGAAGTGAGCCAGATGTGTTGTGGGTCATGCCCTGCGGGAGTGGAAATAGCCAAGCCTAATAGTACAGCAAGATAAGCACGGGGGCAGCAGGGAGGGTAAAAGAGAGAGTCATACGGGGCTTGATTTTGCCTCACTTTTCCAAATAGATTTTAATTATCTTATGGTTGTTTTCTTACTATTTAGGCAACGAATATTTTCACCTGATATCTTTCAGATTAGTTCATTTCTGCCTCTTGTTTTGATCATTTTCTTCAAAGTTATATCCTTGCATGTGCTATTGGCCCATAAAAGTCACTGCTGACTCTCACATCCTACAAGACCATATATGGCACCACACGAAGTTGCTCTTCTTCATCCAAGCAGGGAAGTATATCTTCTGAATCAGGAAATACAGGCAGAATTATGGTCAGACTCTGCCCCAGCTGTTCTGAGCAGTTGATGATGTCGCACTGTACAGGCAAATCTGACACTTTTATTCCCCCACTACCAAGCCTTGGAACCTACATGATAATGTTAGGTAGGTAGCTAGGCATTAACAGAGGACGGGAGCAAAGGGAACCAACCAGGCAGGAAGGAGACCAATAAACTAGGGAGCTGAGTGGAACAGTAAGCCTGCCTCACTGGGCAGCTGCAGGGGCCAGAGGCTCTCGGGAGGCTGCGGGCATCCTCTGCCTTGGGGCCTTCATCCTCGGGCAATCCCCGAATAATCCCTAAAGGGGGAGGAAGTATTGTTACCAGTCATTAGCCGGGATTACCAAGGCGAGATAGAGCAATGAAGAGGAAATTCCTCTGCTGGGCACATGCCCAGTAGAAGCCAACACTGTGCAGGAGGAGGTGCTTCTACTAGGAGGCATGCCAGTAGGAACGAAGATGGTGACCATAGGGGCGGGGCCCAGCCTGGGAAAGAATTGGATGGGGTAAGGGACAGAGAACCCTGAAAGATCTAAGACATGGGTAGGCTAGGGGGAGGGCCCCACACCAGCTGCCAAAGATTGGGAAGTTGGTTAGTTTGAAAGGGTGCCTGGTCCTTTCCAAGCCTGAGGTAGTATAATCTGAGCTTAACAGAGACAAGCTTGCTCTCTGGCCCATCACGTGCTCAACCAGGTGTTTGTACCTTCTCTCTCCTGGCAGCCATGCAGCCCAACAGCTCTCCCGACGTGGTCTCCTGGGCTGCAAGCATGAACCTGGGCAAAGCATCAGCCCAAGCAGAGCAGGAGCAAACTGAACTAGCAGGATATGGCAGAGACTGAACGTCAGTAAGCCTCGGCCTGGCACCGAACTGGCCCTGGTTCTGGGCCTGGTGAAGACAAGGCTGGACTTGACCCAGTGGAGAAGCCAGACATGAGACCCAGGGCCTGGGGCCCGTCTTCCATTTCAGCCCGAATAAATCTTACTGCAGCACCTCATGCTCCCAGGCGTGAGTCCCTGAAAATGCTTTTCTCACAACTCCGTGAAAAAGCCTCATTTCCACCGGCAACATCAACAATGGTACTTACCATTAACGCACATTCTCACGTATGCTTTCTACTGAGTTCCCCTTCCTACTTATGAAGAGTTCTAAGAAAAACCTACCTGCAAGGTAAATATCTCAATTCCTCAGTGTCAGAATTACACACCTGTTTAATCAATTTCTCATCCTATCAATAATAAAAACTAGCAATCTCAAAGTGTATTAATTAAGATTCTGGTGAGGCCGGTGTTTCCAATTGGAGCTCTAATATGAGTTGATTATACCAATTACAGAGGGACCTATAGCTACCTGAGGGAATCACTCCAAATTAAACGACTTTTTAAATAAGTTTATTTTTTAGTTACTGCTTTCTAAACTAACAAAAGGACTATTATTTTTTGCCCTGTTTCTAAACAAACTTTAACCAACATAATTAAGAATCATGAGTATAAATTCTTTGAGAATATAGAAAATGTCCAGCATAGTGCTCTGGTGAACAAATGTGTGATTGAGTAAATAAATGAATTACTTTTTAAAAGGAGCTCTTTTCATTAGTCAGGATAGGCCAATCAATATCAATGGTTGGAGATGGTAGCAAATAAAACTGGTTAAATGACTCAGGGTATCTTCAGGTGGTGTTAACAGAGTGTTGAAGAAAATCATTAGTTCCGTCTGCTTGGTCAGAAATCAAGGGGATTGTAACTATTATCATAATGGACCGCTGCAAACTAATGCCGCTAATTTTCCACTAAGCAGTACATCCCAGAGCTTTCGAAAGACCCCAATATTTTACAGTGTGCCTCCCCAGCAGGATGGCCCCTTAGGGGTCATCTGATCTAGCACATGTGTTTAGAAGAGAAGCAATGGGCCAAGGAGGAGCCCAGTGTCACACATTTATGGCAGAACATGAAGGGTCTCCTTTTCCAAACCCAGGCAATGCTCCTTCTACTGGCTATGGCTCCATGCTATAAAGTCCTGAAAGGAAGAACAGCCAGGCCAGGGGGACTGAGGAGCCCAGGATGCTGGACCCAAAGGACTATTTAGGAAAAGCCTTTGCTGGTTATAAGTATTCAGGAGCAATTGAGCAGCTACTGAGGGATGTTAAACAAGGGTGCAAAGAGCCAGCAGACCCCTGTCCAGGTGAATTAAAACGCAGAAAAGACTTTGCTAGTAGCGGCTTGGAAAGGGAGCATTGTTGAAACCCAGTCCGTAACTCCAGCTGCTCCAAGGATCTGTGCAAGGGCAGTGGTGCCAGAGGAGTCTGAGGGCCTTCTGCTGGGGGTAGGGGAAGTGGCTCCTGCGATCTTCTTAGCAAACATTACTAAGTGAGACGCCAGTATTTCCACTGAGGCCAGAGCAAAAATAAAACTGAGGCCCACAAAGAAATGACAGGCTGCTCAGATCCAAGGACAAAAGTCAGTGTTTTAAGAGAAATAATATTTTCACCTTAATGTCAAGGACAGAAATTATGAAGAAAAAAGATTTTGTTGAGACTTATCTTGACACATTAATGTGGCAGATAAAGGCAAGGCAACAGGAGTGCTATGCAGAAGGGGATTAAACCATTTTTACAGCATGAAAAATGGGGCTGAAGTGGAATGTGAAGGAAGGGTTTTAAATATCAGGCGGCAGAGTTTGGTAGATAGAATGTATGAATAAGCCCTGGGGGGGGAGCAGCATTCCAAGGGGTGGGGTCAGCAGAACTATGGGACAAGGACTCCTCTTCATAGTCGCCTCACCCAAACTCCTAGATGAAAATATTAGAACTCAGACAGTGCCTATAAACATACCATCAAAACATAACCCAAAGGAAAGAGATGAGGCTTCTTAATTAGCTGAAATGAACTACATCAGGTAGTTGGGCTCCCTGGCTTCAGCCACACAGTGATGGGATTGGCAAGGGTCAAAAATTATAGATATTCTGGAGCCAGGGCTGGCCGGTTTAACTAAAATGGTTCAGTATCAGTTTGGTTGCCATGTGTGTAGACACAGCTTTGGTTAATTATCTAGATGTTTAGGCTACATGAGGTCAAATATTTGGAAAATTTAAAATATCAAAATAATTTTCCTTAAGTTTCTGCCTAAATGCTTTGGCATCATCGTCCTTAGAGTCAAGGAAGAAAGGTATGAAGAATGTAAATTTATAGTGAAAAAGTATGCTTCTATTCTTTTTAAACTTGATGCTATATTATGAACTAATGTTATGGCTATCTGTTTACAAGAAGAAGGAGGGGGAAGTGGAGGGGGAGGGGAGAGGGTGGAATAGAGTTATTGAAATATTTAAGGCATTATGTAAGAAATCTCCTTAAAGTTAACTTAGCCCAATCTCATCTATCTGATTTTTCAGAAATAGCCATATTGAGGGAAATAAACATATACATGACCCAGAAGAGAAAATTCCAGTTTTATTCTGTGTGAGAAGTGATTCAGAGCTTAGAATTTGGAGTCAAATAGACTTTATATCATATTGTTATTATTTGTCCAGAGGCAAATTGCTTAATTTCTCTGAACTTCAGTCTATACATCGTTACAGTAAAAGGGGATAGAGGGAAATACCAAAGCTTTATAATACTATTAGGAGCATTAATTGAGATCATATATAGGGCATGTAATACAGAACCCAGTAGGCACTCAGTAAATATCAGCTGTGACATAAATAAAGTTGGAATAAATTGGGGCTGGGGATTAAGACTTCCAGATAGAATTTGTGTGTGTTTGCTTTAACTGTGAGTATTACACAGAAATGCTTCCATCTCATAGAGCGCTGAGCTCCATAACCTCTAAGGCAGTGATGGCGAACCTTCTGAGCTCGGCGTGTCAGCATTTTGAAAAACCCTAACTTAACTCTGGTGCCATGTCACATATAGAAATTTTTTGATATTTGCAAACCATGGTAAAACAAAGATTTATATTTTTGATATTTATTTTATATATTTAAATGCCATTTTTTTTAAAATGCCATTTAACAAAGAAATATCAACCAAAAAAATGAGTTTGCACGTCACCTCTGACACGCGTGTCATAGGTTCACCATCACTGCTCTAAGGACTACTCAAATTAAACTAGAGGCCCGATGCGTGAAATTCGTGCAGGGGGCTCAGCCCTCGCAGCCCCGGCTTCATCCAGAAGGTTGTCCAGATGGCCATTCCGCTGTTTGGTGGTTTGGTCGATTTGCATGTTACGCTTTATTATTACAGATGTCTGAACTCACTTCCTTTCCTAACAGTTGTCCAATCATCATATGTAGTTATAAGAAAACGCCCAACAAGTGCTGGACCAAGGCAGGCCTGACAGTGAAGAAGGAACCAATGAAGAGTGCTCACTGCACGCAGGTCCGCAAATGCAGTTGAAACACATTAGATATTTTGTATCTGCTCACAAAATGAGGGCTCTGCTTGACAATGTGTATGCTTTATCTCACTAAATCTCATAACCCTGAGGTTGGTACACATAATACCCCATTTCAAAGAAAAGGAAGGTTAGGCTTGAAGAGATTTAAAAATTCACCTGATGTTACATGTAGCTAGAAAGTGGCATAGACCTAGGTGACCAAACCCATATTTAACCACTTCACTACCTGCTTATCATGCACCCTCCTCCAGTCTTTTAAGAGAATAAATGAAGAGACTGATGGCAGCAGAATGTGAGGAAGCTACACTCAGCTGCTCTCGGGACCAAGCTGGATTTACCATCACAATGTGGGGCAATCAACCTGAATAACCAACTGACGGCTAGCTGAACAGAAGTTTCATAACCAAGAATAAAAAGCTGTCAGGGTCCCTGTGCTGAGTCACTCTTCCCCACCACCCACAAATGCTGTCTTTCTTGGGTCAAGTACTCCCCTCCATACAGCATCAGCCTGGGAGAATGCAATAGTCCCACCCTGTTTTACTCCCTGTCCCCCACCCTGCCAAGTTCATGCCCTGTGGAGGAGTCAGCTGTCTAGCACCATGATATAGACTTTCTTGGAGGGCTCTTGAGGGAGAACTCAGTAGGTGTCAGAACTGAGTTGTGTGGATCTGGGGTAGGATCTCCCCTATATGCCCCCAACTTGACCTGTGCCTTTCCCTCACGGGACATCCACTAGCCCCTCCCACTGATTCCCAGTGGCCCTGGCCTGCAGAGCTCATACTCTGCACAATTGTCAGCTTCTGTGACTAGCCTGGCCGGACCTATCAGAATTTCTAGGAAGGCTCTTGAGGAGGCAGAGGAAGAATTGAGAAGAGATTGAGTTGTGTGGCTCAAGAGAGAAAAACATTTTTCCTTTGCATGTCCAAATGGTGCCACTATTCCTATGCAGAGCCCTCCCTTCACATGGCCAAATCCTGGTCTTTCTGGGCCTGCTGAACTCTGCTGGACTCACCCTGATGACTCCCTAAGACCCCAGTTCACCACAAAGGCCTGCAGGCACCCAGTGGGTGTGAAGGCCTAGGTGAACCCTGAGACTTTTGCTGAGTGGCCTCATAACCAGCACTGGCACCAAGTTTGAGTCTGTATCACTCTGGTGAATAATGCTCACCCCTAAATGGTAACTACCTGAGAACCTACCTCACGCAACTTGCATACCCCCAGAGGTTATTTCAGTGACTGAAGCTAACAGGCAGATGGCAGGAGAGGCAGATCTCAGGGCGTGTTGGCCATTTGTTGCTTGCTGCTGTGCTCAGTGCTGGAGGAAGATGGCCCGGGTTCATAGCTTGGCCCTTCCCACACACCCAGGCTGAGCAGATGCTGCCAACAGCTGTGTGTATGTGTACCTCCGAACCGACAGCTGAGCACCAGCCACAGGCAGGGTCTGGTATAGACCTGTGCTGGTGTCCCTCTCGAGAGGCCCCAGAACCTACACATCCTGCAGCAAGCTTCAGAAAACACCAGCGTGTGACCAAATGAGCTCCACAAGCCGCACGTCCAAAGGGACCAGGCCCTGCGGGGAGGATTCTGCTTTGTGGGATCAGCACCCACAAAGCAGCGCAGACACTGCAAATGTGGTTGATTCTCATTGTCACCCACAAATGGGTCAACAGCAATTCAGGCTCCACTGTAAGAGAAGGGTTCACATAACCCCCACAAGAAACGTTACTGGAGCACCTTGCTCAGGTGATCAGGGAGACTGTGCTACTGAGCCCTGCAGATCACCTGCTATACAAGAACACCCTACCAAGACTGGGAGACATAGAAGATCTACCTAATACCCAGAAACAAATACAGCAAGACAACCAAAATTGGGAGTCAAAGAAACATGCCCCAAGTGAAAAAAACAGGAGAAATCCCCAGAAAAAGAACTAAGAGAAATGGAGAAAAGCAATCAACCAGATACCGAGTTCAAGCAATGGTTATAAGGATGCTCAAGGAACTTAAGGGAAGAACAGATAACCTCAGTGAGAACTTTAAAAAAAAGAGAGAGAAATCATAAAAAAGGATATAGAGAGCATAAAAAAGAATTAATCTGAAATGAAGAATACACAGGAAGAAGTCAACAGCAGGCTAATGAAGCAGAGGGTCAAATTAGCAACTTGGAAGACAAGGTAGCAGAAAACACCCAATTAAAGCAGCAAAAATAGTTTCATTTAATGAGGATAGTTTTAGAAACATCTGGAACAACATCAAGTGTGGCAACATCTGCATAATAGGGATACCAGAAGAAAAAAAGCAAAAGCAAGAGGCTGAGAACCTATATGAACAAATAATAACTGAAAACCTCCCTAACCTGGTGAAGGAAAAAGACACACAAGTTCAAGAAGCAAAAGAGTCCCCCAAAAATAAACCCAAAGAGACTCACACCAAGACACATCATAATTAAAATGGTAAAGGTGAAAACAAATAAAATTTCTTAAAAGTAGCAAAAGAAGTGCAGTTAGTTACCTAAAACAGAGATCCCAATAGACTATCAGCTGATTTCTCCACAGAAACATTTCAGGCCAGATATTCCAAATCACTAATTTCATTCTCAGTTTTACCTACTTTACTGCTGATTCCCTGTAAATTACCCTTCATTTCTGACTTGACCTTTTTTATGTTGTTGACGTTCTCATTAAATTCATTGAGCAGTCTTATAGCTACTGTTTTCATCTCTGCATCTAGCAGATTGCTTGTCTTCATTTTGTTTAGTTCTTCTCCTGGAGTTTTGTTCTGTTCATTCATTTGGGACATGTTTCTTCATCTCATCATTTTGGCAGCCTCCCTGTGTTTGTTTCTATGTATTAGGTAGAGCTGCTATGTCACCTGAGCTTGGTAGGATAACTTTATGTAGTAGGTTTTCTTTTGGGTCCAGTGGGACAGTCTCTCCCATCACCCAAGCTGAGCACTCCAGGTGCACCCCTCTGTGAGGGCTGTTACATCCTCCTATTGTAGGTGAGTCTTGATTGCAGGTTGATGGACCTCAAGGACTGGCTGCCACCACTCACCACCAGGTGGGATCAGCTGTGCAGAGGCCCACCCCACAGAGCAGGGCTTACTTCAGCAGGGTTCTGGTACCCACTGAGTCTTCCTCTTGAGTTTGTCACTTATGGGGGTGATTGGGTTGTGCTTCCATATGGTGTGAACCTTTCCACTGGATGCACTGGCTCTGGGGCCTCACAGGAGGTGCAGACCAAGGTCAGCCACCCCCTGTGTTCTGCCATGGGCCACCCAGCATGATCTACAAAGTGATCTGCAGATGGCTGCTACTCGTGTCTGGCTTGGAGGTGCCCAGGCTATGAACCAAGGCAGGCTGTGACTAGTGCTAGGTCTAGGGCTACTTAGTGAGAGACACAGCGCATGCTGAGGCCAGATTCTGCTAGTTTGAGATAATTTTGGAAAGTCTGAATCATGAGTTGAGACAGAGCATTCCTCTTGAAAAGTCACTGGAAACAGCTTGGGTGGCCCCATGAGTTGGGTGGAGCTGGGTCTCAGGGAATAACCAGGGGTGGGCAACAGTGTTAACCAGGTTGATAGAAACTCAGGTATGATGCTTGCCTGCCGGTTCTGCAAGCGGTGGGTCCTCAGAAAAGGAACAATGATATCTGCAACACTTTTTTCTCTTGTCCTGATGCCAGAAAAATTTCAATTTCTCCCCATATGTCCCTGGTGCCTTTCAAGCTGCTACCTCAGGGCTGGAGCTCAGAGGGAGGGAGTCTGAGTAAGTCCGTAAGGGCCCTTTAAGAGGAACTGCCAGGACTCCAGAATCTCTCTGTCTCTCTCAGTCACAATCCCTTGTTTTGACAGCCAGCAATTAGGGGAACTCCCCTTCCTGGTGCTGGAACCTGGGCTGGGGACCTGCTGTGGGACCGGGACCTTTTGCTCCTGGTGGGAACTTCCAGGCTGAGATGTCCTCCTGGTTTTTATCTGCCACACGTGGCTGTGGGACCAGCCCTTTCTGCTTCTCTGCTGGTTTCATCTTTAAATCCCTCATTGTGGAACTTCCATTCAGCCGGACTTCAGGAGGCTCTGAATGGGTTTTGGTTTTGGGTTTAGTTTTGTAGTTAGGTTGCAGTTTTGATGTGTTTGTGTAAGGATGTGAGAGCCACATTTGCCTCCATTGTCATCTTCACTGGAAGCCTCTCAGACATTTCTCATAGCAACACTTTTCCTGACATATCTCCTGGGCAAGGGGAGCAAAAATAAATAAACCAATGGGACTACATCAAACTACAAAGTATTTGCATAGCAAAAGAAACCATCAACAAAATGAAAAGACAACCTACTGAATGGGAAATGATATTTGCCAATGCTACAGCCTATAAAGCATTCCTATCCAAAACTTACCAAAAAAAATCAGACAACTCAATACCAAAAAAAAGACACACATTCCAATTAAAAAGTGGGCAGAGATTTGAGCAGACATTTCTTTAAGTCAGACAAATGGATGGCCAATACATATATGAAAAGATACTCAAAGTTATTAATCATCATAGAAATGCAAATTAAAACCACAATGAGCTATCACCTCACACTTGTCAGAATCATCAATAAGTCAACAAACAAGGGCTGGCAAGGATGTGAAGAAAAGGGAGCCCTCGTGCACTGTTGGAGGGAATGCAGATTGGTGCAGCCACTACGGAAAACAGTATGAAGGGTCCTCAAAAATTAAAAATAGAACTACTTTGTGACCAGTGAATCCAGTCATGGGGATTTATTCAAACAAACTTAAAGAACTACTTTGAAAGACTATATGCACCCCTATGTGCATTGCAGCATTATTTACAAGTGCCCATCAATAAAGGATTGCATAAAAATGTGGTGATATATGTATATATTAAAATATTACTTGGCCATGAAAAAAGAATAAAATCTTACCATTTATGACAGCATGGATGAACTTAGAGAGTATTAAGCTTAATGAAATAAGCTAGAGGAAAACAAATATCTTATGATTTCACTTATGTGGAAACTAAAGAACAAAATAAATAAACAAAATAGAAACACACTCATAGTTACAGAGTTCAGACTGAGGGTTGCCAGAAAGGAGCGGGATTCAGGGACTGGATAATGAAAGTGAAGAGGTTAAGAAGTACAAATTTGTAGTTACAAAACAGTCATGGGAATATAAAGTATAGTAGAGGAAATATAGTTAATAATATTGTAATAGTATATGTGGTGCCAAGTGGTTATTTGAACTATCGGGGGTCCACTTTGCGAATTATATGATTGTCTAACCACTATGCTGTACACCTGGGTTAAACAAACAAAAAAATGAATGTAAACTCCAATTGAAAATAAATTTTAAATTAAAAGAAATAAAAGGTAAGATTACAATAAAAGAAAAGAACATATTCCGACTTTTTTGAAATAGAGATGTTTTCACATTCATAGTCCATTGCTTTTTATAATATCAAATTATTTTTATTTTATAACTAGGGGCCCGGTGCACGAAATTCATGCCTGGGGGGGGGGTGTCCCTCAGCCCAGCCTGCCCACTCTCACATATTGGAAGCCCTCAGGAGATGTCCTAGTGACGGCTTAGGTACGCTCCCTGCTCCCCTTGGGCATAGAGCCTAAGCCGCAGTCTGGCCTCCCTTTGTGGGAGGTGACCAGGCTGATCAGGGGAAGGCACCAGCCCCATCACCGCGCTGCTGCAGCCACTGCCAGTCACTGCAGCCAGCAAGGTTTTCTCATCAACACGGACTCCAGTCCCTTCACCATGAAAAATGACAACTTTCTTTAGGCATTTTTAAGATGTGTCTTTCATATAATAATAATTTCTTTATTATTATTTTTTATCCTCACCTGAGGATATGTTTCCATTGATTTTTAGAGAATGTGGAAGAGAAAGGGAAAGACAGAGAGAAACATCAAAGTGAGAGGAACACTCTGATTGGTTGCCTCCTGCATGAGCCCTGACCTGGGCTCTGGCCAGGGAGGAGCCTGCAACCTAGGTACATGCCTGGGTCAGAATTGAACCCAGACCCTGCGGTCGGCAGACCAAGGCATTATCCACTGAGCCAAACCAGCTACAGCAGGATATGACATTTCTTAGCCCTCCATCAGCAGGCCTTCGTTTTTTTCACCAGGAGTGTGGTGAAAAACCCTAGATCACCTTTTTGGATTCTTATTACCCAAATAGGTAAGAATATTACCAGTGGCATACAGGGAGCTTAGCCAATGAGCGGTCAGAAAAGGTGTTTTCTCTGTAGTTCACACCAATCGCCGGCTTGTCCCCCCAGCAGGCCTGAGGCCTCTGGCCCAGGATTCAGGCTTGGGCAGGAGACCCCATCTCCCCCCAGTCACCAGCTCCACCCTCACCCAGGCCTGACGCCTCGGCCAGGGGCGTCAACACCCATCACCCTCCAATCACCAGATCGGCCCCTTGCCCAGGCCTGACACCTCCGCCAGAGATGTCAGGCCTGGGCAGGGGACCCCCATCTCCCTTCCATCACCGGCTCTGCCCTTGCCCAGGCCTGATGCCTCTGGCCCAGGCATCAGGCCTGGGCAGGGGATCCCCATCTCCCCCCGATCACCACTCCGCCCTCACCCAGGCCTGACACCTCTGATAGCAGGATTGGCCCCTTGCCCAGGCCTGACACCTCCGCCAGAGGTGCTAATCCTGGGCAGGGGACCCCCATCTCCACCTGATCACCGGCTTCTGGGCAGCTTCTGGGGCTTCTGGGGCCAGCCTGCGGCCCAGGATGGCAGCTCACGCTGGCGGCTGGGCTGTCCCACCCTGCCTGCAGTATGCAAATTATCCGCCATCTTTGTTGGCGGTTAATTTGCATACCGTGCTGATTAGCCAATGGGAGGCATAGCGAAGATACGGTCAATCACCATGTTTGTCTATTATTAGATAGGATTATCGTTCCAGGTACAAGTGAAATAGCAAGCTTTGAGAATAAATTCAACTGATTCTTAGTGAACACAATTTTTCTGAAAAGAATTGCATAGACTCGCTGGAAAGATTCCTCCTAATTACAAATGCTCACCGTGTTGTGAGCATCATTAACAAAGCCCTTTAGTGGGAATAAAGCATTCACTAACCCAGCAGGTGAGTTAAGTGCAGGTGTGTTAAAGAGCTCTATGATGTTAATGATGAGCCTTTATGAAACTGTTTACATATCACAACATCCAATCACATACATTACCAGGCATATACACATGTATTACCATTGGCTGACCCTTTTTTTCCCAATATTTACTAAAGGTAGCAACTACACTCAAACCAAATTGTAAATGTTTTTAATAGTTATTTCTCATTCTTTTTACTTTACTTTCATTTTTTTTAGGTCTGAGGTGTCTTTAAAATTTTAATCTTTCTCCAAACAATTTACCAGGAAACAAGAACTAAAATGGCCAAAAGAGAAATAAAAATTAAGATATGTATAAGGAATTGTGTATTTAACTTCTTCAAATCAAGGAAGTCTTCACGAGAGATGAATGAGCTCTCTGTTACACTTGAGTATACTAATGATTCGAATACCTAGGAGAGAGTAGGAAGGAAAGCCAGTTTCTTGAAAGTGAATGGTGTAAACAAAGCCTGGGAAAGTGTCGAGTGTGCTTTATAACAGGCTGTGCACGGGGGGCGGAGAGGAAGCTCGGAGCGAGGGTCCAGAGCCCGCTGCTGAGCATGGCCTCCAGCGGGTTTGGAGGGAGAGGGGGAAGCTCACAGGCCTGTTCTCTGAGACAGATGAGTGACTCTCCACAAGCCACCTACGTGGATATCATGGCATTTAGATTTTCCGAAGCAAACTGGGAAAGATTTACATTTTCTCAATCTGGTGGTTTTACGTTTTGAAACCAAAGCCTCAACAACAGGAACACAGAATTGCTAAGCAGATGGGGCCACCCACACAGGGCCCGCAGCCTCCAGCCAGGCCGTTTAGTTTGGTCAGGTTTTGGGCACAAGACAATTCAGGCTTCCCCTGTGCGGTAATACAATATAGATATTATTGTTGCCCAAAGCTTGTTTTTGTAGTGATCAAGCTTTCCGATAATCAAAGGGGTTTTCAGATGGAATTATTTGGGTTTGCTTTTGGCATAATTTCTCAGTGGACTATGTAGATGAAATATCCTTCTCTGTATAGGATATTTTAGAATTTGTTTGAGTATAAAATATGAACTCTAAAGTTAATCAACAGGGTGGCATTTGGTGCCAAGGATTAAATATTTACTGGTAAAATACACAGTGACGAAAAGAATTTCTAAACAGGTGATAAATCATATGGTCTGTGCTCTGGATTAAGTGTTTTTACCAGAGAAAACATAAAACTGGGACCAAGGAGAAAAGTTAACCCATTGCTGTGGATGCCTGAGGCAGAACTTGTGAAGATCACCAGGAATTTTTTTTTTTTTTAAAGTAAATGACAGAGATTTTATTTAATCTTTGAAATGATTCGTTTGTTGAGTGAAATAAAGAATGCTAACGTCCCGCACTGCCCTCGGCCACCGTTGAGCAGTCCTTCCTCGGGCCCTCCCAGCTAGGCTCTCCCCCCACCTGTCCTGTCCACCAGTGTTAAGAGCAGATGTCCTGAGGACGTGGAGAAAAGGGAACCCTGGTCACTGCTGGTGGGAATGCAGACCTTGTGGCCTCTGTGGAAAACAGTGTGCAGTTTCCTCAAAAAGGTAAATATGGACCTTCCATTTGACCCAGTGACCCCACTTCTAGGAACATATCCTAAGAAACCTGAAACACCAATCAGAAAGAATGCATGCACCCCTATGTTCATAGCAGCACAATTTACAATAGCTAAGATCTGGAAACAGCCCAAGTGCCCATCAGTAGATGAGTGGATAAAAAAGCTGTGGTACATCTACACGATGGAATTCTGTGCAGCTGTAAAAAAGAAGGATCCTTACCCTTTGAGACAGCATGGAGGGACCTAGAGAGTATTATGCTAAGCAAAATAAGCCAGGCAGAGAAAGACAAGTATCACATGATCTCACTCATATGTGAAAACTAATGAACAAAATAAACTGATGAACAGAGTGGATCCAGAGACATGAAAGCGTGGAACAGAGTGTGGAATCTTAGAGGAAAGATGGGGGAGGTGGGTGGGTGGGAGATAATCAGCCAAGGACCTTGTATGCATATATGCATGGCCCATGGACTCAGACAGTGGGCAGTGAGGCCCTGGGGCAGGGGGCAGTATCAGTGAGGGGAAAAAGGGGACATATGTAATACTTTCAACAATAAAGAATTTTTAAGTGCAAAAAAAAAGAAAAAAGACTATACAATGTTCTAAACCTAAACACACACACACACACACACACACACACACACACACACGCAGAGCATATGCCCTACAGCTAGTCCGTCTAGGTCCAAATCCTGCCATTTCGTGTGTTATTTAACCTCTCCAACCTTCAGTTTACTCATCCACAAAATGAGTATAGCAGCAGTACGACAGCATTGGTTTCTACACAGGTTAAATTAATACACATGTGCCAGGACACTAACACGCGGATATTTTTAATTGACTCAAGCACTTCAAACCCGCCGTTCTTCCAGGGTCAGCTGGCAGCTGGGGACCCACACACAGGGGCCATTTGGGGCTGTGCCTGGTGGCCATACCCTACTACTCCTGCACTGTCGAAGGGCCCACGGTGTGTGTGAGAACATTCATAATCACTTAGAGTGCAGCCTAGGAAATAGCCATCGCCATGTTATTGCTTTTTGTCTTCTTTAATTATCCAAATATAACCCATTTTTCAAAACCTAACGTAATTCTTTAATAACCTGTCTTTCATCAGTGCAAATCTTCCTGAATGTATGTAGCCCCTTAGGCCTACACCTCTCTGATTTAATATCTAATTGCTTACTATGCACTGTTTCAAATTGTTTTATGATTTTCCTAATACATCATTCTGAGAGAGGAGGGGTGAGACTAAATATTTTTAAAATCTCTTTCAGCTGCATACACCTTTAGACAAAGAATATATCAATAGTATGTGCCCACCATTTTGCATTTAGGGAGAGCCTGGTGTGTGCATTCTGATAAAAACCAAACCCAGCTCCCCATCCTCTAGCTTGAAGAATGAGCGAGCTGGGTGCAAAGTGTAAGCGTGTCCCTATGTGTCGGCTAACATTTGGTCTGAATAGATCTGGTCTGGACAAAGTGTTATTTAAGATGAATGGATGGGTGGGTTGGCCAACAGGAAACCTGGAGGAAAAAAGAGATCTGCAGAACAAAACAGAGAAGGTAGCCTCTGGGAATGATTTACTACACAAAGCAGAAGCAACTTTTAGGCTACACCTGTTTCACATTATTTGCAAGACATAGCAAAACACTATGAAAGGAGAATGTGTTGAATTGAAAATCCAACAGGCCAGATGATGGTTAGGGATACTGAGTCAAGATAATGATTGTGGTAGGGAGTTGTGGGGATGGAGGGAGAGGGAGGGAGGGAGAGAGAGAGAGGAGAGAGAGAGACTGATACTGTGCATTTTAATTCTATTTCCATTAAACTCAGTGTTCGGGAGAGCAGCTTTTCTGCAGTTGAGACTTATGTTCCTAATTAGACTCACTTATGCCACAACATGAAGAACATGCACCTGGTGGAGGCAAAAGAAAGCAACTGGGAACAGGGGGCTGAGGGTCAGTGCTCTGCCTGGGTGCACAGAGACAGTAAGAATGGTTCTCTTCTGTGCTCTCAATCATTTTAAAGACAAGGAACTCTAAGCAGAGTCTCAGGGTCACAGTTCAGGCTCGTAGCCATTTTAGACGTGCCTGGCTTCAGCGTATGGAAGCCTTCTTTTAAGTCAGATTAAAAAACCTAACTTTTCTGTAGGTCTCCAGAGAGGAAATGCAATAGGCTCAGCAAATGGACCTATTCTGCTAATCATACTTCTACCTGAAATCCTACACTGGTTTTCCCACTAAGTGAAGGCAAGATACAGACTAGCGGCAAGATCTCCTAAAAATCCTGGGAGGACATCATCAGACCTGAATTTTAGTCCCATTCTTTTCTGCTAATTTCTTAAGTGATTCCGTCCAAACCATAAGCTTCCGAAGTTTAACAAGAACCTGGGAAGGACCAGCATGAGCTGTACTTCCCCAAATAAAAACAGGAACACTAACCATTCACCGCACTTTTACATCACAAAGCACATCTCAATAAGACACAGTTTAATGTTAAATGGTTAAAAGATGTTTTAAAATTCACAGTGAAAGTCCAAGTGAGGACAGCAGTTATGACGATATGCTGGTGTGCTTCCCCATTAAGCAGCACGCCCACCTCCATCCAACGCCTCTTGCAAGTTAAATTCCTATAAATGTTCCATTTTATGCCTTGATTTCCAAGTTTCCTGGGTTCTTTTATACATCTTGCGTATCTGGGATATCTACTCATTTCTGTTTGACCATAATGATACACGTTTCAAATAGTTTTGCCCCAAAGGGAATAACCCACGGTCCCATAACAACAACTGAAGTCTACAGAACACAAGCCTGAAGATGAGGATGGACATGTGACTTGCGTTGGATGACACGCAGGCGCTGAACTTGCTTCTTCAAAGAGCAAACACCAAGTTACTGACCTTAACTAGCAAATGGGATCTGATAGCCTTAGGCAGAAGTTTTCACAGGCACATTGGGAGAAATGCCAGCTTAGATGCTGACAGGAGTCTTGATGAGGGGTTTGCCCACATCTTAAGTAAATAAATGGGGACCCTCCTCACCTAAGAATGCTTCTCCTTGGCTGGAAGTATAACTCAATGGAAAGACAAACACTGCAATTTGAAGCAGGAGTGTCCTATACATTGATACTAAGCCACAGGACATGAGCAGGAAAAGGAACGGGAGAGGAAGCCGCCCCTGTGGCTTCTCCTTGGGGCCACGCCCACTGTCACTCAGGCCATGTCACAGGCTCTTCCCTCAGACCCTGGGGCCTCTGACCATTGGCTGCTTCCTGGTGAGCTCCTCCTCCACCTTCCAACAGCCTCTCCTCTATGGAGCCTGGTCCAGCTCCCTCACCCTCTGTCATGGCCAGAATGTCTGTTCCATCCTAGTTCACCTCAGGACACAGAGCCCAGGACTCAGCATACCAGGCTTCCAGCCCAGGCTCCCGACCTGGGCAGGTTACTCACCTCGTGCCTCCTCTTATCTGGGGGTAGTAATAACCGCCTCCTGGGGTGTGAATAAGAAGACAATCTAGCCCAAGGCTGTTTGCAGTGTGGGGGGCAAAATAACCAAGCAATACATAGTGGGCATTTTTACCGTAGTTTTTCATCTATTCGGGTATATTTTGTTCACCTGTGTATCCCCAGCACCTAACACAGTGCATAACACAACGTGGGCACTTTAAATATTTTCCCCATTTAGCAAATAAATGAATATGTGCCATGCTTCACACTTTTCAAAGAGCTTTTGTACATGTGGTCTCATTGCACGTCCTACTAAGCCTCAGCTGGAGGCAAGGGAGCTCAGAGCTCCTCCTGGGAGGAAACACCCGCCTCCATCTCCAGAATAGCTGCCAATCATGGGACACGCCGAAGCTCAAGGACGACCACAGGGTCAGGCTGGACCACATCAGTCATTGCCGGTGATGTCGTCATTTGAAGAAACCACTGAGGAGCGGAAAACGGCGCAGCTGTTTCAGTCGGTGGTGCTCTGCTTCCCGCGTCGGTCCTGGGATTCCAGAGGCTGCCCTGGCCCAGTCCCTCCTCATCCTCGGGAGCTCCAATTCCTGCTGACAACGTCCGTGAGTCACATGGTACACAGACAGAGCAGACAGAGCGTCCCAGCCCTGAGCTCTAGGTCTGTCTCTGCCATTAGTAACTGTGGGCAAATCTGTTCATCGCTCTTAGTCTGGCGTTCAGTATCTATAGAATGGGACGGGGGTACCCTGTTCTGCTGACTTCACTGGGTTGTCAAGGCACGATGAGGTTTTGTAAACTACAAAGCAAATATAAAGCTGTAGTCTCCCCACTTTCCAGGCTGAAGAGCATTTCTCTTGGCAGAAAGGTTAAAACTTTGGTTAGACCAGCCCCTTCCAGGCGGCACCACATGGTAAATACAGACCCCCTCACGCCCGCCAAGTTCTCCGCGTATGTCCTGAGCCTTTTTGCTTTTGACCTGCCTCCAGGCTCCCTCCTGACCTCTTGTTGATCTCCTGGGCCCTTGACTTCCTGTCAGTGGCCGGAGATGCTCCACCCACCGCTGACGGGTCATGCTGCTCCTCGATACTTGTGTAGCCCGGCAGGCCTCGGACCCGGGGCACACGCCAGACACACGGTCAAACGACTAAGTCTTTCTTCGGTCCGAGTTTGGCCCGTGCCCTTCTATTCTCCTCGCTCAGAGCATGGCGTTTCTATGAGTCAATGCTGCGTCACAGTGATGAAATCCAAAAGCAAAGCCTGGGCACACTGTGTGCTGGGAAGTGTTAGCTTTCTCGCTGTATTATGTTTATATTTATAAGGAGGACATTCTCATGAGGCCAAATCACTGGGCAATGTTTCCAGAGTTTAAGCCGCCCTTTTTCTCTAGGGAAAGACTGAATGAAGAGAAACAAGCCCCTTCTCCCGGCTGAGGCAAATAGCGACCGGCAGCTCCTCCACCAGATGCTTTCTGAGCCCTCTTTGGCTTCCAAGGTTTGTCTATTTCTGCTGGAGCCCACAGAAAGCATCTTCTAGGCCCTGAGAGACAGTCAGCAAGGGAGAGGGAGTCCAGGGGTGGGGTGTTCTCAGGAGGATAAAGGCACAAGACTCCCTAAAGAAACCTATGGAAAGGCCACATGAGGGCTGAGGTGAACTTGCTCTGGATCTCAGGCAATTTGGTTCTGTACGTCCTGGTGGCACCATCTCTCTATATAAAAGCCTAAGCAACCATCACAACCGAACGGACGACTGAACAGGCTGCATGGGGTGACCAGGCTGGCAGGGGGGTTCATGAAGGACAACCAAACAACTGAGCAGCAGGTTGCAAAGATGGTGGCGCCCACAGCCAATAAGGAGGGAATATGCTAATTGACTGCCACACCCTCAAAGATGGCGGCGTCCACAGCCAATAAGGAGGGAATATGCTATTGACTGCCACACCCTCAAAGATGGCGGCGCCCACAGCCAATAAGGAGGGAATATGCTAATTGACTGCCACACCCTCAAAGATGGCGGCGTCCACAGCCACAAGATGGCTGGCAGGGAAGGGCAGTTATGGTCAACCAGGCCAGCAGGGTAGAGTAGTTGGGGGCGACCAGGCCAGCAGAGTAGGGCAGTTGGGGGTGACCTGGCTGGCAGGGGCCAGCAGGGGAGCAGTTAGGTGTCAATCAGGCTGGCAGGGAACTGTTTAGGGGGTGATCAGGCTGGCAGGCAGAAGCAGTCACGGGCAATCAGGCAGGCAGGCAGGCAGGTGAGCGGTTGGGAGCCAGCAGTCCTGGATTGTGAGAGGGATGTCCCAGATTGGAGAGGGTGCAGGCTGGGCTGAGGGACAACTCCCCCTCAGCACAAAACCAAATTTTGTGCACTGGGCCTCTAGTTATAATAATAATCAGGTTATTATTTCACAGGAAAGTAGGAAAGGGAAGGCTAAGTAAGGTCAGCATGCCATTTATACAGCTTTGCCAAACACTCTCCAAGTCCGTTCCCCGCTGCCCGATGGGGGCAGGGACTGGACAAAGGCAGTTTGGACACATGCCCCGTGAGGTATGGGTGCCATGGCAAGGTGCCTGTTTGTCAGTCACACCCGGAAACAAATTACTGGCCAGGGTGGTGTGGCCACTGAGGCTCGTGAAACCTGAATATTTAAACTTCTGCACAAAGGAGCATCTCTCTTGGCTCCTGCCTCTCCAGCTTGCCTGCACCCATGACTCCCGTTGCAGGGGAATGTGCTCCCAGCATTCGCCCATGTAGCTCACGGCAGGTGGGACCCACTCAATGGACTAATGGACTCTAATGAACCTGAATGCAGAACTGGGCCCGGCTGCAACATGGAACGGGAGCTCAGTGGCTTTCCTTTAGGCTTTGCTAAGCCCACAGCTACGCCTCTTTCAGGACTGGTTTAAGGAACATGGGACTTTACAACCCAAGGAGTGTAACTCCACATGAAGGAAGCTTTTACCACGGCTCATTCTCCCACAGGGGCTTCTGGAAATGCTTATTTCAGTGGTACCCCAAGAGCCCCCACTCCCACTCGTGTTTGGGAAACCTAGCCTGTTAATTCCTCTGGCAATGCTACTGACCACCTCAGCTCCATGAGATGAGTGGGAAAGGCAGGGGGAGCCCTGAATGAGCAAATGCAGAAGCAAGTCCTCCATGCTGACCAGGGCTCCCACGTGTAGCCAGAAAGCACTTCTCCGTGGGCTCCAGCACCGGGCTTCCAGCTGCCGGCAGCTGTGTGCCTCCCAGCCCCTCACAGCCGGCTTCTCAGACAGAAATGACTCCCTCTAAGACAGTTTGCCAGAAGACATTGTTTTGGATGCATTAAAATGTGACTCATTGAACATCAACCTATGAACCAGGAGGTCAGATTCGATTCCCGGTCAGGGCACATGCCCAGGTTGCAGGCTCGATCCCCAGTAGAGGACGTGCAGGAGGCAGCCAGTCAATGATTCTATCTCTCCCTTTCTCTCTGAAATCAATAAAAATATTTTTTTAAAGTGCGACTCAACAAGTATCTCTTAAACTACATGAATTGCATCGTCGGACATAAAGGTGTGCCTGGCCCAATGCATAGGAAGTTCTCACTACGTGAATGGCAGATCTGTCCTTTATTTCTTTCTCTTCTGCTTTTTTTCATGCTCGAATGAAGAACGGTTGGAAATACTGTGAAGTGTTTTCCATGGGGGCTCCAGATTCCCACCACCAGTGCTCAATCTGTGCTTGAGAGGTGCATGCGCGTGTGGTGCCTGCGTGAGGAGCTAGCTACCTGGGGCACAGCTACATCTGACGTCGCGTGTGCACACGTGGGCATGCCTCGGAGCGTTTCCCTAACATCAGTCACAGCTACTCTGAATCAAAGTGTAGGACCCAGTAGGAGAGAGAAGCTCAGGGGAATTTCCTCAGGAGGGCAGCCTGGAGGCTGAGCGGCAAGCTCTTAGGAGGTAGATGGGATTGGGCTCCATGTAATGGCTGAATGAGAAGTCATGGACTTCTGTTTTTATTTAAATCATCTGCTCTGTGGACATACATTTTAACTATTGACTTCCTGCTGCTCTAAGTATGAATACTCAAGAGAGGTTTTTTGTTTTGGAATGTTTTAAATGTTATAAACTTCCAACTTACCTGTTTTTTATTTTTCCCCCCAATACCATTTATCCCCACTATGCCCTTTTCCACCTCCACCTACCCCACACCCACCAAAGGGGTGGGCATGGGGGATGGATTGAGAAAAAAGGGGGAAAAAGAGAAAGAACTCATGGACCTGGACAACTTGCCTATTTTTGAAGGTTAAGTTCATGTCTATGCTAGGCTGTTTGATCAGAGCTCAACAATTCTGACAGACAGTGGTTGGAAACTTTGAAACATGCATTGCTATTAGTGTTATCTACTTTTCCCCTCATTTCCTTATCCTCATGGACCTCAAGCTATGTTCATTTACCCCTGTTTTCCTCTGTTCCTTTCTTCCCTCCCTTCCTTCCTTCTTTCCTTCTTTCCTTCCTTCCTCTTTTCTTTCCTCCTTTTTTTCTGTTCCCTGCCTTCTTGCTTTTTTCTTACTCTCCTCTTCTTTATGTCCTGAGCACTTGCTTCTGTCTCATGACATAGCCTCCCTTTTGCCAGATGACATAAATACCAGGCAGCCTGTTCTCTTCCAAGTGGTATTTTTCTTCAGATTTAACTCTTAAAAGTCGCTGTGCTCAGGGGCACTGTGAGTCTAGGCCCGGGAAAGAGAGACAACAAGGAGGCTGTGCAGGCCCAGGGGATTGTGGGACCTACAACACCACAGCTAGGGGCTGAGCTTGCTCATTCAAAGTTTACCCAAAGTCACAGAGTTGGAATGCCTGAAGGTAATACCACTTCCCTCACCACATGCTCAGCCAAATGTCCTTGGGTTTTCAATAGTCCTAACCTCTTGGCACTACGGAGTCTTGATGTTTTGCATTCTCTTTTTTTAGATTTTTAACCCTCAGCTAGTTCTTCCCCCACTTAAGCTTCATGAGTGACTTACATGTCTTACTTCCCAAAAAGGGATGTCTCCTTCCTCCTTCTCTCTTCCTTCTTTCCTCCTTACCTCTCTCCCACCATTTTGCTTTCTTTCTTTCTTTGTTTCTTTCTTTCTTTCACTTTTTCGGGAGGGGGTAGGGAAAGCAATGGGGGAGCCCTTGGAATCTCGGTGTGGGGCACAGGATCACAGGAATGTTTCCAACGGGTTGGGGATGGGGGCAGGCAGCACAGGAGGTGGCTTAGCCACTCTCCCCAGAGAACAAGGTTCTCTTTCCCTACGGCTCCCCAATGTATTTGTGTGTATTTGTAGAAATAGCTTCAGAAAGCTACAATCTAACCCTTACCCCAGGCTTGTTCCAGGCTTTGGCACTGAACACAGTCTTTGAGTGTTGCCCTTGGGGAGGAAAAATGGGCTTCTTGTTCCATTGTATCTAACATCGAGGGTCCCCTGCACCTCATCAGTGCTCTCCTGGAGACCTCCCAGTCCATTCACCAGGCCAAGATCCCATTCTGGGTGTCTTTCCCCAAGAAAGTCCAGTGGACTTGCAAAGTCCACCATCTTAGTGAAGAAGAGAGCAACAGTAAACACGTGCACATGCACTGTACTTGCATGCACCACAGTTACACATGGACCACACACACACGATGACACATACAGACCACATTTACACATGTGCCATACTTGCATATGCACACTTGCATATGCGCCACAGTTGCACATGGCACCACACACATGCACACTTGCACATAGACCACATTTACACATGGACCACACTTACACATGGACCACACTTGCACATGGACTACACGTGTGTCACAATTACACATGCAATACATGTGCACATGGACCACAGATGCACATGGACCACACTTATACATGCACACTTGCATGCACGCACAGGCTGTGTCTCACTGAAAATAGTGGATCTGCCTGGCTGGAATTGTTCATATGGTTGAGCACCATCTCATGCACCAAAAGGTTGCTAGTTCGATTCCCAATCAGGTCACATACCTGGGTTGTGAGTTTCATCCCCAGTTCGTGAGCATACGAAAGGCAACCGATCAATGTTTCTCTCTCAACTCTTCCCCCCTATCTCTCTCTCTTTTTCTCTGTCTCAGCATGTCCTCAGATGAGGATTAAATAAAAATAGTTATTTAAAAAACAGTGGATCAATTATTGTAAGTGAGCCAGCAAGTGTGAGTTTACACATATAAATATTTTTCACAGAACAGTCATGTTGTGAAGAAATGATCTGATAGTTTTGGGGGATTTTTGTTTTTGTCATTATAAATCTTGACTTTACTCTTATTGAGCATTCTAAGTATCATGTCATGTGCTAAGGGCTCTCTACACTTTACCTTCTTTACTCTTGCAAATAACCCTATGAAGGGGGTATTATACTAATTCGCTGCACAGATGTGAAACTGAGGCCCAGACAGGTCATGTCACTTGCCTGATGTCTCTGGCTATTTGCCTGTGTCTTCAAGTACCTTAAAAGGAACAGAACATTCTCTTCCTTACTCTCTGCCTACCACCTGGCATATATTATCAGCTTGGCACACAATGGATGCCGTATCAATATCAGTGATTGTCCACTTCCGAAGAGGAACATTTTAAACCAAAGAGCAAGAGATCCCAAGGCAGGTTATGATTATTTCCAACTCTGCTGTCTGTAGAGCCCCATAGCCACTCCCGGAGAGGTGGTGATTCCGCAGGAAGCTAACAGTGAACTTGGTGGTGTGTCATCTCAAATCTCAGTGCCCCAAATGGAAATATGAACCCAAAGCTATGGAAGTATAAATACAGCCCTCACCATCCTTTGTCAGTTAAAAATGTTACCTTTCTCATGACTCAGGTTAGGAACCTATTGACTCTACATAAGAAAGAAGGCGCCTGGATGGGGCTGTGTGACTGCAGGAGCCGTCAATCCAGCGAACTCCAAGGCCCGGCCCTGATTCCACGTTAGACAGCTTGTTCTGCCCAGAAACCCAGACAGCAGGGGCGTTCAGATCATCTGTATCCTCGGAATTTCTTTTCCTTTCCACACCCCACTTCATTGGTCAGAACAATATGATAAAAAACACACACACACATACACACACACACGCACATACATACGCACACATGCACGCACATGGTCAAGCCAATCTTCAGCTTCTGAGTTGAGTAGAGGTCTTTGTACTGCAGTTCTTACTCTGTGCCAGTTTACTGGATGTTTGGGTGTATTCCTGAGTTATTCTCAGGTTTCTGCTGTGGCTCCACTTCTAGCTCGGCTCACAGGAAGCCTGGCGCCTGGCCCCATAGATCCGGTGAAGCACTCACTGCAGCCCTCAGTGGCTAATTAATTTGATCTTGCACCTGGGTGTAGACTAACTGGTTTTATCACAAGCTGAATAACTCTGGTTTTGTCTATTTTCAGAGTCCATTGAATGCCAGGGTCAGATGCTGGGAGCCAGAAGGGACAGAGGAAAGAAGAAGGGCCTCTCTGGAAACACTCAGGTATTCCAAGAAAGGCTCTTCTGAAAAAACGGTCAATACTAGAGTGCGGTTTACTGGTGGGAAAGCCAGAAGACACAGGAGAAACCACAGAGGCGGTCCTAGCACATGCGAGCGTTGAGACTAAGATGTGTGCGAGCAGAGAAACGGATGCACTATGAGAAGACACAAGATACAAAGAAAACATGGCTGAAAGAAGTAAATGCCAAACTATCTGCGTGAGGTTTCTCTCTTCTGTCCACCAGGGATGAAATCAGACCACGAGCTAGAGTGTGGAGCCGGAGCAGATGAATCCAGCAGCTTTTTTCATCACTTGGCGCAGCTTTCTGGACTCTGCCCTTTGAACAACCCATTTAATTTCCAACAGGGAAGAATGTAAACGAAGCACTGCTCTCAGAGAGTTGGGATAACAATTCCCCGCTCTCCTCCAGTGCATGTGTCTAAGGCAGCCACGGTGTGACACTCTCTGACTTCACCACGCACCCTCCAAGGCGATTCCCCAGATGCACATGGAATCTCTTTGCCGTCTTTTCTTTCCTCTGCTCTTTCTTCTGGGCCTCTGTGCGCCAGAAAGCTGACATTTGGGATGCAAAGTGCTGCTGGCTGGTCAGTTTCCTTTCATCCCAATTGGGAGCCGTGGATCTTCCCCATCCCTGGGGCTGACCTGCTTTCCCCCTCACCCAATCAGCGGCCCAGAAGGAAACATCCTAAGCAGGTGTCAAAATGGAATCTCAGGGAAAAGATGCAAAGACATTGATGAGAAGGCCACACAAACAGGAAAAGAAATGGAAGCAGAAACTGTGATGCAAACCTGCTGAAATGGGATCGAAGTCTGGGAAAGATGAGCAAGAAAACCCAAGAGCTTTGACTGAGATGCAGAAGCAGAGGGAAGAATAAAAGTTCCCTCTCCAACAAGGCCACTAGAGCACAAAGACGACTGTAAGAGACCAAAACTGGAGCCAAGAACATGGTCAGGAGCCTCGAAGCCGGGACATTCATTGTCGAACAGCAGGCTCTTCTCTGGAAAATGGTGATAATCATGTGTCCCTCCTAGAAATAGTCTGCGGTTTAAATGGCATCATAACATTAGCACTTCCATAGCACCTACTGTGTGCTGGGCTCTGTTAATGAACTTACCCAAGGGCACACACCTAGGAAGTGGCAAAGTGGTGATTTGAACCCAGAAAGGCTGGTCTGTGTTCTCATCTACACGCCTCTCAATCTATGTTCACAAGCACTCAGCCCGCGCCTGGCAGGTGTGGTAATAGTGCTAAGATGTCAGTTATCTTGTTGCTGCTGTTGTCGTGGTTACACAGGGCATAAGAACTATCTTGTCAATAGAGATGAGGGGAGGACAAGCGGTTCTGGGAGGCAGCACCTGGAGCTGTTTGGGTTTTTTTTAATATATTTTATTGATTTTTTACAGAGAGGAAGGGAGAGGGATAGAGAGTTAGAAACATCGATGAGAGAGAAACATCGATTCAGCTGCCTCCTGCACACTCCCTACTGGGGATGTGCCCACAACCAAGGTACATGCCCTTGACCAGAATCGAACCTGGGACCCGTGAGTCCACAGGCCGACGCTCTATCCACTGAGCCAAACCGGTTAGGGCACCTGGAGCTGTTTTTCTGGGGGAATTCAGAAAGCGCTCAGCAGAGAGGACTTGCTGTTCTCTCAAGCTGTGTCTAAGCGCATTCAAGTGTTCTTGGTTGAGCACCATCATTTCTTCTGTTTTCAAAGACTGCAAAGAGCTCTAAGTTTCCATGGAGAGTTGCAGATTCTCCTCACCCTCTCATTTTACAAACAAGTACATTGAAGATCCGGGTTGTAGTATTGCATTACAGAAGATATGTAAATTAACAGCAAAATTGATGTCTCTTTTTTAAAAAAATATTTTTATTAATTTCAGAGAGGGAGAGATAGAAACATCAGTGATGAGAGAGAATCATTGATCAGCTACCTCCTGCAAGCCCCACACTGGGGATCGAGCCCACAACCCAGGCATGTGCCCTGACAAAGAATCGAACCGTGACCTCCTGGTTCATAGGTCAACCACTGAGCTACATCAGCTGGCAACAAAATTGGTAAGTCTCTTGATGCCAAGATAGCGCTTTGTCTTTTAAATCTATAGCCAATACATACATTGGAGTTCTAGATTTCACAATTCCTTTTCCATTGTTGGCATAAGTTCAGTTCTATTGGCCAAATAAGTGATTTAATTATTGATTTGACAAAAAAAAAAAAAATGGTTCCAACAATGATTCATCACATGGAAGACAGTTAAAGAACTTCCCTACCCATTTCCTCCTAGTGGCCGGGGGGCATGGGACACAGGGGCACAGATGGTGGCATTTAAACCACAAGTCCTGACCCACCAGAGGCCTGGCCTCCAATGGCCCTGAGGTTTGGGGTCCCATTTGCTAATACTGAGACCCAGAAACTCCCACTGAATTAGGGTTCAAGTGCTCCAGACATGACATGAGACATTTACATCAGGCACCTCATTCCACCCCCAAAAAACACCCTTTGCCTTTAAGGTTTCTTTTGAAAAGCCAGAGAGTGTTCTCTGACCCTCCTGAATCAAGTGGCCAGCAGCCAGCACCCTTCATTATTTGAGGTCTATGAGTCTCGTTAAATCTGAGGTGTCCCCCGAGAGCTGGGCGTGAGAAAGGGAGGCTGTGGGAGGACTGGAGCTCGCCGGCTAATTCAAAACCTAATTCAAAACCTAATTCATTCCAGCTTTTCAAAATGATGCCCCTGCTTCCTGCTCTATTGATTTTATTTTCTTTGCAAGGAATGAGTGGAGGATGAGCTGAGCCTGCAGATTTAACCCTTATTAGCAGCTGTTTAAATTCAAGATGAGGTTTGATGGACAGACAGGAGCCTCCATATATCCTCACCTAAAGGAAACCCAGAGAGATGATGAAAGCAAACGTCTGGCACTAGGCTGGTCATGCAGTGTCTGCCACCATCTGAGGAGGGCCTGGCACCCCTAGGAAGCCGTTTATCCAAATAATGTGCCCCTGCTTTTCCCAGGCTAAATAGCCACACCTCCTCCTCCCACCCCCTTAAAAGAGTCATGGAGAGAGGTGTTCACGGTTCTATGTGAGGTGATGAATCCTGGGACGGCAAACCGCCAGCCCAGTGAGCACTGCCTCCTCAGGGCTGACCTAGAGCAGCTGGCCAGTGGCTGCAGACTCCCCTGCGACCTGGGAGTGAACACACTCACTGCTTCGCTGCTCCTGAGTGAGGCCAGCCTGTCCTGGGCACAGAGCTCATCGTGCAGATGCCAGCTCCGCCTCTGTCCTGCTCCTGGGCAGGAGTCCCGCAGACTAAGCACAGGAGCACGATCAAGGGCGGCGCCTGATGAATGGGGGTGCAGACAGTTCAGGGGTGGCTGCGGACCCAGCCTCTGTTTCTGTTTTACTCAGAACCTCCGATGCTTCCGACTCCTCAGCCCCTAAGCCAGCGCCAGCGGGTGTGTTGTCCTTATGTTCCTCTGAGTTTCTCCCTTAAGAGAAGACGGTGGGGCATCACACAGCGCTGCAGACAACACAAAACCTGCCTGCCCAGTGGGAAAGTGCGCCCTGGAAGAAGGTCGCTGTGGGGAAGGAGGGGGGCAGCGTACCTCCTCAGACAGCAAAGCCCGGTGTGTTGAGATGTTTGCTCCCCATTCCTCTAACCATCCTCATCTTCCCTCAAACTATAAGGAAAACAATTCCCAGAACGGGGCCTATTCTTGGGAAGATGTACACACGTGTTCTGCTCTAAGGAAGAACAGCAGCCGGGGCTCTCCCATGCTCACAGACTGTACATTTCTCTTCCTGGCTTGCAGCATCTAGCACAAGGATCTAAAGAGAAAGGCCCTATGACGGGAACAGAGTAAGGCAGGGCTGAGTCACGTGCGCTGGGTCAGCGAAAGAGGACATCCACTCACTTCATTCTTATTTTGCTTTCAACTGAAAGGAACAGATTTTTTTCCAGAGTCTAAATGCAATTCATAATGCGAAAACCTTGGTACACCCTAGTTTCTACTCCACCAGGAGTAAGCCCCCCTCCCAAAGTCTCAAAATAAATAAGAAATATAGAGGACGGGGCAGTGCCCCTCCACGCTCCTCATTTCACTCTGTGATGACCTTGACCTCTCAGGATCCCAACGTCCACAGCACTGCCCTTCCTATCACCTGAAACTTGGTAGAAATGCAAACTCTCAGGTCCGACCTTAGAGTCAGGATCTCCAGGGCGAGACCAGCAGGCTGTGCTTTAGCAGCCCTCAGGTGCTTCTGATGCACAAAAGCATGAGAACCCGTCGTGCAGGGAGTGGCCACAGCATGAACCACGTCATCAATATGAGCTTTTCTACTCTAAGTCCTCTCTGCCTCACCTCGTTACCACCTTTTCTACTCTCACAATTTTGCTAATTTAATATTTACTACAGGAACCTGAAGGGTCCCAGGTTCGATTCTGGTCAAGGGACTTGTATGCAAGTTTATCTGGGAGACTCAAAGTATGCACAGAGCTTGTTATCAATAGCGTTTTCCTCCAACTATTTTGAAACCGAGTTCCAAAGGGTTCACAGGGTCAGAGAAATGTATTGCCACTCGGGCTCCCCTGGGACTGGGAACACTGGAATACGCGCCTGCCTGTTTTACTAATCGACACCATCCGGGGACGGGAAAGATGGAGCCTCGGGAAAGTAAACTATACATTTCCAACGGGCGCCTCGCCCAGCCACAGACAGGGCCGTGCGTGCTGCGAGCGCTGCCAAGAGCCTTCAGGCTCAGCACCAGCGTCCAAGCCTGACACAAACTTGGCAAAGCCTCTTCCTCTTCATCTCGAACTCGCCCGTGTGTCCAGGGAGCATGATTCCTGTTTCTTCTGGGGAGCTTTCCCTTCCCAGAGCACCCAAGCCCCGCTCTACAGGCACGGACCCCATGAGGCAGGAGCTAACAGCACGGGGACCTGCCTGCCAGCCAAGCAAGAAGGCCGCTCCCACAGCAGGAAGAAGTGGTGTGTGGTCAGGTCACCCACGCCCCCCACTCCCCACCATGAAAGCGTTCCCTGACCCCTAACTATACACACAAGGAGCAAAGTAACAGTGCAGATTGGGGAGAAAAAAATTGAAATCATATTATTGAGCATTTAGCATGTCCTAGGAATGTGCTTAAGAATGTTATATAGGCTTCCTCCTTTCATCTTTGCAACAACCCTGTAAGATCAATTACTGTTTTTGTTTTGGGGTTTGTTTGGGTTTTTTTACTTACAGCTGAAGGCACTGAGGACCAGATGGGTTGGGTAATTTCTCCAAGATCTAAGGGGCTCAGCTAGGACTAGGATCATAATCTATCTCATCTTAAAGCCTCTCACCCTCTTCCTACTCTACAAGATTGCCTCCAATTGCAGGGTCTTTAGAAACCATGGACCGAACACTACCAAAGTCACAGAGAGTGGATGCCAGAATCTGGATTCTTCCCTCAGTCATTTCCTATTATGCAGAGTCACCAATGATGCGTTTGCTTCAAAATGTTTATTTGCCCCATTAAACTTCTAAGATGTGTCTAGCTTCTAAACTTCTGCTGTTACAATTCTTAATACAATGTCATATGCAATCTGACATAAGGAGTACTGCGGAACAACGATTACAGTAAAAGAGATCTGTAGTGTGGATGAATTATTTTAACAAATAGTTACTTGTGCCCACTATACAATAAAGCTCTTAGAGTTAAAAAAATAAAATAAAGTAGTAATAATCCATACAGGCATAGTCTCAGCCTGGCCTCCTATCCTTACTAACAATACTCTCAGGAGCAAAGAAGACATTGTTAAAGCAAAAACATGAATAGACAGATGTCCAAGTAACACAACGGAGGGGTGGCTCAAATCCCCACCGTGCAGGCAGAATGCCAGGTCAGCACTCTCCTCTGACACTATCACAGGCCACCCTGGCCACAAGCTCGGTCTGTTAGCTCTGGTGTCCAGACTTCAACTATCAGCACAGACCGCACCCTCCTGTCGTCTTCCCCTACTTTCCAACTCAGTCAGCCACATACAACCAAGCCAGTGTTCCACCCACTCCCCCCATATTCCACTCCACCCTCTCAACTAGTCTCTTTGGTGTCCTTGCTCCAGCATCCTTTCTGCCTCACTGTCTAAATGGAAATGTGGTTTTCCCTGAATTATAAATAGCTCTCAAGCCCCTTTCCCAAAGACACTGTTTTCTCTTCACGGATCCTAGCTCAGAGGTCACACTTACTCTCACTTCCCTTGCAGAGCATCATCCTGCAGCCATTGCACAAGACCCTCTCTTCTGCAACTCTCGTCCTTGCCCCCTTTTTGCCACTTTCTGACTCTTACTATCTTGAGCACCTGTTCTTTTGAGACGCCATCAACACATTAAGCTTTTATTGAAGATTGATGACCTTGACCTCTCAGGGTCTCAATGTTCTCAACATCACTAACCTTCATATCTTTTCTGTTTCTCACAAGATAGTGGCTCGCAAAGCATCAGCATCACCTGAAACTTGTTAGAAATGCAAATTCCTGGGTCCGACCTTAGACTTATTGAATCAGAATCTCTAGTGCGAGACCAGCAGGCTGTGCTTTACAGCCCTCAGGTGCTTCTGATGCACAAAAGCGTGAGAACCTGTCGTGCAGAGAATGGCCACAGCATGAACCACGTCATCAATTTGAGCTTTTCTACTCTAAGTCCTCTCTGCTTCACCTCCTTATCACTTTTTCTACTCTCACGACTTTGCTAATTTAATATTTACTATGGTCTGCCAGCCTAGAGCTCTTCTGGCCTCACCTTCACCTGGTCTGGGACCCAGTCAGTGATTTGCATGAAGTCTCTGATAAAGTTTGCAATGGCCACTTACTTGGGTTCTCCTAAATTTGGACTTTTTGATAAAGCTGTGAAAGTGTGCTGATTGAGCCCAAACTAGTTACCTTACCTGGACCCTTGGGCTGGTATATAAATATTTCTCACTTCTTTTGAATTTGCTTATTTGTTATTTACAATATTTTAATATTTATCCACTTTCTTCAAAGCTGACATTTTCACCTAGGCTTTCTCATTTTTGGCAGATGACCTTGACTTTTACTTCACTAAGAATAAAGTAACTTAGCCGAGTTTCCTAAATTTCTACTCACTGCTCTTAAACCATCTCTATAGCTGCTCCTCCTGATGCTGATGCTTTGAATCTTGTCCCTCAAGACTCCACCAGAACCTTGCTCCTCAGAAATGCCAGTAGAATCTAGGGCCTTTGAGAAGAGAAGTTCAGGACCATGTCTTGCCAGAGGGAGGAGGAGGTTGTCACTGACTGATAGTGTCATATGACAGAAATAGATCCAAGATAATAAAACTGAAGAAATGTTATTTTGTTGTGGTCATTACAAATCACTGATTTCAAAATTGCTATTTCAGTAGAGAGGTGAGGACAGAAAATAGATTGTAGGGGGTTAAGAAAATGAAGTAAGCATGTGTGGGTGTGTATAGTTCACTATCAAAAGAAATTTATCCATGCAGCCCAAGGTGAGAGTAGAAATGTGGTTCAAGGGATGGAGGATTCAATGGTCAGTCTTCTCTCAACCAGTCTTCTCTTTGGTCTGTGCAAAGGGAAAGCAGCCAGGAGGGAAAGACAGAGTAAAGACACTAAGAGATGGGATAATTGAAGGATTAAGGGACAGAAAAATATAGAACAGACAGCAAAACTGGAGGGATTTTTTTTCTATCAGGACCTTCTTGGTTGCAAGTGACAATATAACTTCATCAATGAATTTAGGCAAAAACAGAAAAATATTGACTCACATAACCAGCAAGAGGCATGTAGCTGAAGATGGCTGCATCCAGCAGGATGACTTTTCGAGGATCACCATCTCATCTCTACTGTGTTCCATTTATCTTCCAGTCTCCCTCTCATAAGATGAACACACTAAACCCACCTCCCAGCTTCCCCTGGCACATATCTTTTGGACTTTTCTATGAGGGAAAAAAAGGGAGGGCTCTCCTCAGCTCTCGTTAAATGCCATGCAGACCCTAATTGGTCCCGTCTAAGCTTCGCGACCAGCCTAATGGCCGGGGAAAGAGGGAGAAGACAGGGTATTAAGGTTCACGGTCCCATTAGGAAAATATGCATATATGTCTCCTTCACTCTCCCACAAAAGGCATGGCACTGTGACAAACAAACTAGGGAGAAATGAGGTTCAGGGCAGACATACAACCAATGTCAAATAGTCATAGTCAGCCTTGGATAAGAACAGCTTTACCTCCTCTGACACTAGGATGCATGTGAATGTACACACACACACACACACACACACACACACACACACACGTGTATATGGATATACTTATACACACATGCAAACATGGGTATAGTTATATGCTTACAGGAGTATGTCATAGGCCAGGTACTCCCTGAAAGCAGACGCTGAGACAGTGTGGTTTGCGAGACGTTCATTGGAGAGCCACACCTGTGAACGGCAGGAAGAAGTCTGTCTGGCAGAAAGAGAGGTAAAACTGCAATGCAGACCTCCATCACCCCAGGGAGATCTCTAGAGTCAGTGTTGCCACTCAGCGTTGAAATGGCTGCAGCAACGTGTCTGAGCCTTGTACCCCCAGGTACTGGTGTGGGTGCTGCACAAGAGGCATGGTCTCAGGGAGAGCACCCTCTCTACAGTCCAGGCAGACTGGGGGGACTCTGAGAGCTGTCAGCGACTCTTTGCACCCCCTAAGCTGGGCACAGGCACTTCTTAAAGTGGGACTGATTGGTGCCCCTCAAGTCTACCGTACGAGAGTAGAAGGATGCAGAGCACAGAGGACTTTCAGGGAGTAAAACTACTCTGTATGATACTGCAATGGTGAATACACATCATTATCCATTTGTCCAAACCACAAAATGTACACCCCCAAGAGTGCACCCCGATGTAACCTATGGACTTTATGTGATAAGGATGTCAGCATAGGTTCACCGACTGTAAAAAGTGTACCTCTCTGGTGGGGAGTGCTGAGCATACAGAGGGACAGGAGGGACACAGGAAGTGACATCCTCTCGATTTTGCTGCAATCCTAAAATGGCTCTTTAAAAAAATGCCATCTATTACCCTGATTTGGCTCAGTGGTTGGACTGTTGGCCCGCGTACTGAAGGGTCCCAGGGTCAATTCCGGCCAAGGGCACGTACCTCGATTGTAGGCTCAAACCCCGGCCCCCAGACAGGGCACTTGCAGGAGGCAACCAGTCGATGTGTCTCTCTCATATCAATGTTTCTCTCTCTCTGTCTCTCCTCCTCCCTTCCTCTCTCTCTAAACATCAATGGAAAAATGCCCTTGGGTGAGGATTAACAACGACAAAACCAAATGAGGTCTATTAATAATATTGTTTTTTAATTTATAGCAATAAAAAGTCATAACCCGGACCAGAGATCAGAATGCAGTCCTTTCCTGTGTCAGTGCCAGCCTGGGAGCAGCAAAGGCCAGCACAGAATATCTGGGCCAAGTCCGCTACCCGTGAGCCCATGGGAAATAAACTCCCAGTTCTAAGATGGGTAGGTCTGATGGATTAGAACTGCAGTCGATTCTTTGACACAATGCTCATCAAGAAGTAAAGTCTATTCTCCCTTCCTTTGAATGAGGGCTGGCCTGTGACTGTTCTCATCTCTAGAATATATCAGAAGACACGTTATGTTATTTCCAGGCCCAGCCTTTAGGAGAACTCAGTATCTGGAAGCCCTGCGGTGTCAGGTAAGATGGAGAGATCCCTGGGAGAGGCCCTGAGGTTGCTTGGAGATGAGGAGGATGCAGCGAGGCCCAGCCTTCCAGGCTGCGGGGCACGTGGGGAGCTGGTTCTCGTTAGGCCAGCCCAGGCTGAGTGCTGGTTGGCAAAGCCCTGACCGAATATACGACAAAACTGTGTGATGTGATAAAACAGAGTTGTTTAAATCCTCTAATTTGGGGGTAGTCTGAAATGTGATAATAGATAACCAGAGGAGTAGGAAGAAGCAGAGTCAAGGACATGGCAAGTTCTGGAAGCAGTAACAGAAGACTGAAGAGTAGCAATGCAAGGACAGCCATGGAGGACCAGGGATGGACAGAGACTAATAATACGCATGTTGATGAAAGCAGCAGGTGGCGGGTCTGATGTGATTGCGCTGAGGTGGACATCGCTGGCCTCCAGATTCCTGGTGACGGTGAAGTCGCAAACGAGAGAGCTGCTGACATTAACACCAGGCACAGGTAAGGCAGTGACTCAGAGGAGACAAAGAGGCTTCGGAAAACTGTGAGGCAACAATGCCAGGAAAAACGCCAGATATGAACAGCAAGGTCACCAGCAAGGATTCCCTGAAGTCAGAGGGCCTAGACATTGGCCCATGTCACCAGCATTTTGAGACCCTCTCACGTGATGCTGCGCCACTGAGAAGCAGAATTGGGATTGCTCCGTTGGGGGGTACCACAGCAGGCCAAAGGAGTAAGGACATCAAGAAAGGTCAAAGACTGGGGACATCGAGGGACTGAGAGGTACAGGCTTAAAGATGGCCTGGATGCAGCAAAGTGAGCAAATGAAAGCCTGAGGGTGTCGGCATCTTGACAAAAGTAAAGATCAGCATCTGAGAGAACGGTTGTGAGTAACAGGGTTCCTTCATCACTTATTCATGCATTCAAAAATGCTTATTGAGTACTATGTGTCATGTATAATTCAAAGCTGATCTGTTTCTATGCCGGCAAGTAAGCAAGAATAAAAAGAAAAAAAGAGAGAGATTAAGTCCATTAAACAAAAATTGAAACAAATGGATAATATGATCGTCTTCATCATCTGTGAGGTTGAATTATGATTCCATTGCCCTTAATAATAAAGGGTTTACCACTTTCTAATTTGTTAAAAAAAAAAAAAAGTGGATGTAAGGGCCCTTTTTGGTTCCAAATATAAGGTATAGGCTGGCCTCAGAAATATTTTAAATAACTGTCTTAATGTGCAGGCTGCTATAGAGAACATACAGAGAGCCTGACTCTGACCACTGCTATATGTCATGAATAAATAACCTTTCTGTACTTTGATGGAATTATCATTCTGACCACTTCTGTTCTGAGAATGCATTCATTCCACTTACTGAATATCCAAGTATGTGCCAGATGTTAGGCTGTGCCCAACAGAAACAATGATTATTAACACATGTTGTTCATCTTCAAGAAAACCTTGGTGTATCTGAGAGACAGGTCTATAATCAGTTAACTTCAACACAACGTGCCATGTTAATAGCTTGTATTCATCGCATGTGTTCAACTAGTTAGTATATTGTAGGACAAAGGAATGAGAAGTCTCACTAATTGAATGCCTATTATTTGCTATGCACTTTATATTTCTAATGACATTTACTCCTCCCAAAAATTCTACAAAGGAGAAGCTGCTTGCCCAGGGCTGCGTGGTGCAAGAGGAAAGTAACTTGTGTGGGGGCAGAGATGTTAAAAATGGCTGGACTACCACCATAGCACTGAAAGTCCTAGCCACAGCAATTAGACAAAAAAAGAAGAAATAAAAGGCATTCAAATTACAAAGAAAAACTACTAGCACTAATAAATAAATTCAGTAAAGTAGCAGGATAAAAAATAAATATTCAGTAATTGTTTGCATTTTTATACACCAATAATGAACTATCAGAAAGAAAGGCTTAAAAATCAACCCTACTTACAATTGCATCCCAAGAAGTAAAATATCTATGAATAACTTTAAAGAAGGAGGTAAAAGGCCTGTACTTGGAAAATTAAAAAATACTAAAGGAAGAAACTGAAGAAGGTGCAGATAAATGGAAGAATATACCATGCTCATGCATTAGAAGAATTAATATCATTAAAATGTTCATACTACCCAAAGCAATCTATAGATTCAATGCAATTTCTATCAAAAGAGCAATGATGTGTTTCCCAGAAATAGAACAAAAAATCTAAATATTTATATGGAACCACAAAAGGCTCCTAATAGTCCCAGCAATCTTGAGAAAGAAGAAGAAAACAAAGGGAGGAATCACGCTATCTGATATCAGAGTATACTACAAGGCCACAGTAATCAAAAGAGCATACTACTGGCATAAAAACAGAAACATAGAGCATTGGAGCAGAACAGAGAGCTATGCGTATATGGTCAATTAATATTTGATAAAGGAGGCAAGAGCACACAATAAAGACAGTCTGTCCAACAAATGATGTTGGACAGATACATGCAAAACCTGAAGCGAGACCACCTTCTTACACTATATACAAAAATAAGCTCAAAATGATGAAAGACTTCAATGCAAGGCTTGAAACCATAAAACTCCTGGAAGAAAACATAGGCAGTAAACTCTCTGACATCTCTCTTAGTAATACTTCTTGTGATACATCTCTTCAGGCAAGAGAAACATCAAACTAAAAAGTTTTGTGAAACAAAAAAAAAATCAACAAAATGAAAGGGAGAACGTATTTGCTGATGATACATCTAACAAGGGATTAATAACCAAAATTTATAAAGAACCCATACTACTCTACACCAAACAAACAAAACAAAACAACAGATAATCCAATTAAAAAGTGAGCAGAGGACATGAACGGACAGGACACTTCTCCAAAGAGGACCTACAAATGAACAATAAACATGAAAATGCTCAACATCACTATTTATTCAAAGAAATGCAAGTAAACCATAATGAGATATCACCTCACTCCTGTCAGAATGGCTTTCATCAATAAATCAACAAAGACTAAGTGCACTGTTGGTGGGAATGAAGACTGGTACAGCCACAGTACGGAGGTTCTTCAAAAAGTTTAAAATGGAACTGCCTTATAACCCAGCAGTTCACTTTGGCTATTTCTCCAAAGAAATTTAAAACATTATTTTGAGTGAATATATTTACAATAGCCAAGATGTGAAACAATTCAAGCGCCCATCAGTAGACAGTGGATAAAGATGTGGTACATCTATACAATGGAACACTACTTGGCCATTAAAAAGAACAAAATCTCACCATTTGCTACAGCATGGGTGGACCTAGTGGATATTATATTCAGTGAAATACGTCAGTCAGAGAAAGACAATCACCATATAATTTCAGTTCTATTTGGAATCTAATGAATTATATAAACAAACAAACAAAACAGAAACAGACTCATAGATACAGAGAACAAAGTGATGGTTGCCAGAGGGGAGGGGTGTTGAGGGAGTGAATGAAAAGGATGACGGGATTGAGAAGTACAGAATGGTACTTACACAGTAGTCACGGGGAAATATGTACTGCGTAGGGATTATAGTTAACAATCCTATATAATAAAAGCCTAATATGGTAAGTGTCCAGTCGTCAGGTTGTCCGTTCAATCAAACAAAGCATAATAGGCTAATGATATGCTAAAGCCGCTCAATCGCTCACTATGATGTGTACTGACCACTGGGTGGCAGATGCTCTGACTGGTAGGTTAGCTTGCTGCTGGAGTCTGGCCGATCAGGACTGAGCAAGATGGGCCGGACATGCCCTGGAGCCCTCCTGCAGTCCCTTCCCAGCTGGTCAACCTCCTGCGTCCCTCGCCGGCCCCAAAGGTGCACCAGTGGGGTCCTCAGCATGGCCTGCACCTTCTTGCAATCTGGGACCCTTCAGGGGAACACAATGATAGTCACGTAGTTCCATCCTATATAATAAAGGGGTAATATGCAAATAGACAGTCACACCCTCACACAAGATGGTTGCCCCCATGTGGTCACAAGATGGTCGCCCCCATGTGGTCACAAGATGGCTATCAGGCTGGCAGGGGAATGGTTAGGGGGTGATCCGGTTGGCAGGCAGAAGCAGTTAGGGGCAATCAGGCAGGCAGGCAGGTGAGTGGTTGGGATCCAGGAGTCCCAGATTGTGAGAGGGATTTCCGACTGCCTGTGGAGGATCGGGCCTAAGCCGGCAGTCAGACATCCCCCAAGGGGTCCCAGATTGGAGAGGGTGCAGGCTGGGCTGAGGGACAACCACCCCCAGTGCATGAATTTCATGCACTGCGCCTCTAGTCTATATAAGCCTAAGCTACCATTATGACAGAACAACTGGTCACTATGATGCACACTGATCACCAGGGGCCAGACACTCAATGCAGGAGTTGCCCCCTCTTGGTCAGTACGCTCCCACAGGGGGATGGCTGCTCAGCCGGAAGCAGGGTTCATGGCTGGCAAGCGCAGCGGCGGTGGCGGGAGCCTCTCCCCCCTCCTCAGCAGCATTAAGGAGCAGCTAGCCAAGCAGTAAGGAGTGAGCAGGCGGGCGGTAAGGAGTGAGGAGTCCCAGAATGTGAGAGGGATGTCCAACTGCCAGCTAGACCCAATCCCCACAGGGCAGATGGAAATCCCCTGAGTGGTCCTGGACTTCAAGAGGGTGCAGGCCAGGCTGAGGCCCCCCCCCCTCCCCTGTGCACGAATTATGTGCACCAGGCCTCTAATATTGTAATGATGGTGTCTGATGGCAGTTGGAGGAACATTTTGTCAAGTATATGATTGTCTAACCACTATGCTGTACACCCAAACTAATACAGAATAATACTGAATGTAAACTGTCATTGAAAAACTTAAAAAAAAAAATTTTAAATAGCAAAGATTTGTGGAGGCAACTCATGATGAGAGCAAAAGTGGAAACTGTGTCCCTAGAAACTCAGCCAAGACAGTGACTATCAGGGAGAAAGCCAGGAATCGGACACTGGGGTCCCCACAGGAACCTCCAAGGCGGCTGCATGGATCTGAGCCTCAGGGGCTCAGCGATAAGTCACTGTTCCTCCTAAATTGCTCTTCTTCCCTGAGGAGAGGTAGTCACTTTCTGATTAATATTCCCTGAAAATATTCATGTAAATGTGTTTCTTTATCTCTCTCTCTTCTCCCTTCTCCTTCTCTTTCCCCTCTTCATCCCCCACCTCCTCCTCTTCCTTATTTTGCTCTCTCTCCTTAGCATAAGGTTTCAAATTTCAGTTTTCTATTGTTGCATTTTAAATTACCTCAAAATTAGCATCTTAAACCAGACAAGTTTATTGTCTTGGTTTCTGTAGGTCAGAAGTCAGAATGCAGGACGCATTCCCTGCTGGGTCTCCCTGGGCTGAAATCAGGGTGCATTCTGCAGGTTCTCCTGCAACATTACAGCTTGTTAGCAAAACTCACTTCCTGCAGCATTTAGACAGAGATGAGTCTTTTCCTGCTCCCGTCCCAGGCTCCTCCGTTCCCTGCTGTGGGCCCCGAGGCCATTTAAAACAGGAGTTGCTCTCTCCCAATGCAGGGGGTCTGGCTTTCTGCTCCCGCCTGAGCATCCAGCGGGAAGCCTCTGCTTTTGTGGGGTTGGTGAGTCGGCCAGCTCATAACTGTGCCCTGGAGCACAACCCAACCACAGCAGCAAACCCGCTCTGTTCCCCTGCGGGCTGACGTGGGCAGACAAGGGGACGGAAACCTGGAGACCGGCTTAGAGCTCTGTCCGCACGCTGAGCACGCACAGGCCGTTTGTGTGGCATGCGGCGTGCACATTTCCTTTCTTTCTTTCCACGACGGCTCTGCCTCCTATAGAAACACTGTGCACAGCCCCCTGAGAAGCCCCTGTGCCTTGGGTCTTGTCTAACGCTGTGAGCCTCTGTGCCAGGCCATGTCTCCCCCAGCCTCCAGCTGCAGGTCCCCGTGACCTGACCTCCTCCCACGACGGACAGGCATCCCTAGAGACCCACCCGCTCCAGGGGGTAGGTACCATCATGTACAATGGCTGCCAATGTAGCTCCGCAGCTCAGGTCTCTCCGGAATTCCCCTCACATCCCAATTGCTTTCTCAATATGTCTGCTTGCTGTCCAATAGGAATATAAAACTTCACATTTCTAAAAGTAACTTTGGCCCAAACTGTTCCTTTCCACAGCCTCCTTATCTCCGTAAATGACAACACCCATATTCCACCATCTTTTTAGGCCAAAGATCTTAGTGTCTTCATTAACGCCTCCTCCTCTCCCAGAGCCAGACTCAATGCATCAGCCACGCTCCTCAGCTCTCCCTTCAAAACGGCAGACCTGGCCCTGGCGGAGCTCCATGCCACCTCCCCTGGGTTTTTGCAGTAGACACCTGTCTACTCTAGGTACCTCCATCTTCAGTCCCCCTGCCCTATTTCAGTTTAATCTCTACATGGAAGCTGGAGCGACCCCTTTAAAACATCAAATAGAACATACCACTCCTCTGCTGGAAATGTGCCGATGGCTTCCCACCTCCCCCAGAGAAAACTCCAAGGTCGCCCTGGTCCGACTCCGTGCCCTCGCACCTCCTGCCATGCTGCTCTTCCCCTCACTCACTCCACCGCGCCCTTCCCAGGCCCTTCACATGGCACATGTGTTCCTTGCACAGAGCCTGTGCCCTTGCTCTTCCTGCTGCTCTTTTCCAGCCTCCGGATCACTTTACAGTATCAGAAGGGTTTTCCTGATGACCTTCCACCATGAACACTGCCCTTCGGATCCTCTATCTCCTGTCTCTTCTTTTGTTTTCTCTGTGGCACCATCACTTACCCTTTTAAATAACAGTTCCTCATGTTGTGGCCCAACCATAAAATTATTTTCGTTGCAACTTCATAACTGTAATGTTGCTACTGTTATGAAACATAATGTAAATATCTGATATGCAGGATGGTCTTAGGTGACCCCTGTGAAAGGGTCGTTTGACCACCAAAGGGGTCGCGACCCACAGGTTGAGAACCGCTGCTCTAGGGGATGAATAATTCAACCCTTACATCCAGGAGAGGACAAAGAAAGGCCTTCGTGGAAGAACGACATGCACATGAGCTAATATTTTCTTTCACCTCAAAGGCTATGGTGTAAACCCCATCAGGTGTCCATCCTTGATGGAGACCAGATGTCCACCCCGCCCCCCTTTTCCCACAAGCCAAAACAGGTTTCTCTCTCTGGCTGCCCTAACTTCAGCTTCTTAAAATCCTGTCTGTCCTTTGAGATGCATCTAAAGCACCATCTTTATCAACAAATCTCTTGATTCTCTGGCATTAGGTGTGACCACTTCTGCCTAAAGTCTCCCACAGCACCCTATTTTTTTTAATTGATTTCAGAGAGGAAGGGAGAGGGAGAGAGAGATAGAAACATCAATGATGAGAGAGAATCATTGATTGGCTACCTCCTGCATTCCCTCTACTGGGGATCTAGCCCACAATCTGGGCATGTGCCCTTGACCGGAATCAAACTGCGACCTCCTTGCTCAAAGGTTGATGCTCACCCACTGAGCCCTGCCAGACCAGGCAGTTCCCTATCTTAAATGATGATCTCTTTATGCTTTACCCTTTCTCCTCCAACGCTTCCCATGCTTGGAGGTTATGCTATTATATCATGTATCCTCCATAGCACTTAGAACTATATCTTATCAGAGAAGATGCTCATTATATATTTGTGGGATGAAGCTGATTGATCCAATTTATTGTGTTTAAATGGGAAATTCAACATTTAACTCGAGGACTGCTGTGATGCACTCTCAGGCCTTAGGAACTCGGCACCGTCTACCAGAGCTGAGCAGGTGGCTCAATGGTCTGAGACTACAGTCACTTGTCCAGCTTGTGAGGAGCTCCTTGCTGAGGATTCTGTGATTTTTGTGAAATGCAAGAGACAGTCAAGAATGGTTTGTTAAATCACCCCCGGTATTGCCGACAACAATCAAGGCTTAACTACAACAAGACTGCGCACAAAGACCACTAGGGGGTGCATCAAGAAAGCATAAAAAATGCGGAGACAAAGAAACAGGACAAAACTGTCAATGGAGGATATTGAGTTCAGAACCACACTTTTAAGGTCTCTTAAGAACTGTCTAGAAGCCGTCGATAAATGTAGTGAGATCCTCAAGAAATCTAATGAGACCCTCGATGTTATGATAAAGAACCAACTAGAAATTAAGCATACACGGACTGAAATAACGAATACTATACACACTCCCAACAGCAAACCAGAGGAGCGCAAGAATCAAGGCAAAGATTTGAAATGGGAAGAAGCAAAAAACACCCAACCAGAAAAGCAAAATGAAAAAAGAATCCGAAAATACGAAGATAGTGTAAGGAGCCTCTGGGACAGCTTCAAGCGTACCAACATCAGAATTATAGGGGTGCCAGAAGATGAGAGAGAGCAAGATATTGAAAACCTATTTGAAGAAATAATGACAGAAAACTTCCCCCACCTGGTGAAAGAAATAGACTTACAAGTCCAGGAAGCGCAGAGAACCCCAAACAAAAGGAACCCAAAGAGGACCACACCAAGACACATCATAATTAAAATGCCAAGGGCTAAAGACAAAGAGAGAATCTTAAAAGCAGCAAGAGAAAGAAACTCAGTTACCTACAAGGGAATACCCATACGACTGTCAGCTGATTTCTCAACAGAAACTTTGCAGGCCAGAAGGGAATGGCAAGAAATATTCAAAGTGATGAATACCAAGAACCTACAACCAAGATTACTTTATCCAGCAAAGTTATCATACAGAACTGAAGGTCAGATAAAGAGCTTCACAGATAAGGAAAAGCTAAAGGAGTTCATCACCACCAAACCAGTATTATATGAAATGCTAAAAGGTATTCTTTAAGAAGAGGAAGAAGAAGAAAAAGCTTCTGGCAATAATATTGAAATATATTGATTGAAATGATCCTCTAAGTCCTATGTTACTTTAGAGAAAATTTTGCTTATGTGTATAAGGAGACATCGAAATATTCATGGCATCATGGAATCTTGGAGCTACAAGTATACAGCAGTAAAAAAAATGAATGAAATGCAGCTGGAGCTACTAATGAGGTTGACTTTCATAAAGAGAATATTGAGGGGAAAACTGCAGAAAGGTATGTATAGTGATAATAAAATTTTTGTAAAACAAAAAACAAAAAAAAACAAACAAAAAAAGAATGGTTTGTTATAAGTCCATTAAACTCTCTACATATTGTTCACTTCACGTTCACTAACTGTATTTCAAAAAAAAAAAAAAGTGTGCTCTTAAAAGCAACTTTTATTTTTACTAAAGTGAAATAACACACTTCACCCTGTGCTGCCCCGGCCCCTGATGATGCTTCTAGGGGAACATAGCGAAGAGCTGCTTTCCTCTCCAGCCTTTGCCTTGTTTTCCCTACATCCTGTAATTTCCCTCCACACTGGAGGGCCATGTGCTGTGTGGGGCTAATTAGACACTATAATTACCCATAAGCCCTGGCCCAGAAGCAGGAGAAAATCTAACAAATGTCTGATTGTGGTATCAGTGAAAGACTCGAGATGTGTGACTGGTGACATGCAAAATATTCTATTCACTTAATATTCTTGATGAATCGTGAATTAGTGTAATCACATTAGCTATTCTATTCACTTATTAGGCAAGATTGGTTAGAAGGGAATCATTGCAGAAAAAAACCTCTTAAGTTGCAAAAATTAGACTTCTATAGTTTTATTATGTTTATTTTCAACTGAGTGTAATTGTCTGTAGCTTCGCCTGAGACTAGTCTGCCTTCCTTCCCTGCCTCTGCCCCTTGAAAGACTGAGCGCTGGTTACGAGTGTAGAGAGAGCAGGTGGGACCATGCAGATCTCCCACAGCAATGCTCACATAGAGAGTACAAGTGCCAAAGTATTGATTATAAGAACTCCCTTCCAAAAACATAGCCAGGCTATTTTTAACTGAGTTATAATATACATACAATAAAATGTATAAATCTTAAGTGTTCAGCTCAATTAATTTGAACCTATCTATATGCTCATGAGATTAGCACCATGTTCAAATCACACATTTTTATTTAATTTTAATTGATTTTTTTTAGAGAGACAGGAATAGAGAGAGAGAAACATCGATGAGAGAGAAAAACATCACCGATAGGTTGCCTCCTGCACACACTGGAGATCTACCCTGCACCCTGGGCACTTACCCTGACCTGGAATCAAACCGGCGACCTCTTGGTCCCTAGGTTGAGCTGGCACTGACCCGCTATCCCGCCGGCTGGGCAAATCACACATTTTAGAAAGGTTCCCTGTCCTCTTCCCCATCAGTGCCCCACCTCTTCCCGGAGATAGCCACCTTTCTAGTTTCTATCACCAGAAATTGGGCCAGCCAATTCCTCACTTCATCGCAATGAAATCATGCAATCCCATATTAATTTTTAAAGAACAATATGAAGTAATTTTAATACAGAAAAGCAAGACAAAAGGATGCCCATACCCCACCTCCACCAAAAAAGGGAACAATTAATAAAGTAGCACATACCTGTCACTAGAGTCCATGCCTTACAGAGAAGCACTCAGAGGCCCGCGCTTCTCCAGAAGCTGTCCATTGCTCAGCGTGCCTCCCCCGCGTTCCTCAGGCCCTGTCCCTCCCTCCGCCCCTGCTCGGCCTCGGCCTCGGCCTTGAAGGCTGGCCCTGGTGACAACACTGGTTCCCCGACTCCCTGGAATTGTCAAGGGGGAGCACCGTGCGTGAGAGGGTGTTCACGCCCCTGACCTCTCCCCGGGCGGGTTGGGATCGCTCACTTCAGCCAGGCTGCTGCTGCTGCTGAAAACCCTGCTCTCTCCAGAGCTGCACGGCCCCTGACTCCAGGCTCCCAGTCACCGTTCTCAGCCTTGCTCACCTCTGGTTAAGTCAACACCTCTGGTGTGTTCTTCTCAATCCTTCCCGCACCTTAGTAAATAGCACTATCAATAAACTCTCTTCAGTTGCTCCATTAAAAAATATTTTTTGAATTCTTTGTTAAAATATTTTTTCAATTAAGTTTTACATTCAATATTATTTTGTATTAGTTTCAGGTGTGCAGCATGGTGGTTTCAACAATCAGAAACTTTACAAACAATCCTGGGACCCAACGGGCACCATGAGCAGTTATTACAATGTAATTGACTGCATTCCCTATGCTGTACTCTACATCCTCATGGCTGCTCTGTAGCTACCAATCTGTACTTGTCAATTCCTAGACCCTTTCATTCAGGCCCTCATCAGCCACCCATTCTGGTAACCATCGTTCCGCTCTCTGTACCTATGAGTCGTTTCTGTTTCGTTTGTTTATTTTGCTCTTTAGATTCCACATGTAAGTGAAACCATGTGGTATTTGTCTTTCTCTGACTTACTTCACTCAGCATGACACCCTCTAAGTTCATCCGTGTTGTCATAAATGGTAAACATTTTATGGCTGAAAATATTCCAATCAATATATGTACCACTCCTTTTAATCCTCTAACTAGTGGCCCAGTACATGAATTCGTGGACCTTGAAAAGAACTGTGGGCTGCGAGGCTGCAGCGGGCACAGGCGCAGGTCTCAGCCCATCCTCCCGCACCCCTGCTTGGCCCCTCCTGCCATGGCCCCCGTTCCCTGTTCCCTGTCTGCCGGCAGTTCTGCTCCCACTGCCACCACTCCCATGCAGTGATGGTGCCAGCCCCACTGGCACCGCTGATGGTGTGGAGCGATTGGGGCTGGCACCAGCAGATCCAAGCGGGGCCAGTGCCAGCAGCGATTGCCCCTCAGGAGCAGGGAAGGTGGAGAAGTCCTCAGGGGCAATAGGGGCCAGCAGCCACCAATCGCACCTATTGACAGTGCCAAACGATGGGGGCCAGAGCCGGGCACCAGCAGCGGGTGGGAGTGGCAGCTCCAGTGCCAGCAGTGGGTGCGAGTGCTGGGCAGGACCACGGTGCACAGGAGCAAAGAATTTTCAGTAACCACCAGACGCTTGCCCCAATGACAGCAACTGGTGCGCCGCCTTGGTCTGGCGCCCCCGCTCACCTGCTCCACCATCCCACCACAGCCAGCACCCGCCATGTCCTGCGTTCTGCCATCTGCTGCCAATGCCCTCCATTGCGTGCACCCCCTGGTGGTCAGCGCACGTCATAGCAACCTGTTGTTTGGTTGTTCGGTTGTTCTGCCGTTCAGTCTATTTGCATATTAGCCTTTTATTATATAGGATGATGGACACTTCCATTGTAAATAACACTGCAATGAACATAGGGGTGCATATATGTTGTGAAATTAGTGTTTTGGGTTTCTTCACTATATAGCCAGAAGTGGAATTACTAGGTTGGTCATAAGGCAGTTCAACTTTTAATTGTTTTCCATAGTGGGAGCACACATCAGTATTCTCCATAACAGTGCGTGAGGGTTCCCTTTTCTCCACATCCTTGCCGACACTTGTTCTTCGTTGTTTTATTGATCATAATCATTCTGAGAGGTGTGAGGTGATATCTCATTGTGAGTTACTCTGTATTCCTCTGATGACTGGTGATATTGCGCATCTTTTCATACGCCCATTGGCTGTCTGCATGTCCATTTTGGAAAAGTGTCTATTCAGGTCCTTTGCCCTTTTTTTAATTAGATTGTTTGTACATTTTGGTGTTGAGCTGTATGAGTTCTTTATACATTTTCTATAGTATCCCTTTATTAGATGTATCATTGGTGAATATGTTTTCCCATACAGTGTTGGAGAGTGCTATACTCCCATTTCTTTGTTTTTTTCTTTGATTTCCCTTGCCTGAGGAAATATAGCAGAAAAAAATATTACTAAGAGAAATGTCCAATATTTTACTGCCTATGCTTTTTCTAGAAGTTTTACAGTTTTGAGTCTTATGTTTAAGTCTTTAATCCATTTTGAGCTTATTCTTGTATGCAGTATAAGAAAGTGGTATAGTTTTATTTTTTTGCATCTGTCGCTCCAATTTTCCCAACACCATTTATTGAATAGACTGTCTTTACCCCATTGTATGTTCTTGCCTCCTTTGTCACAGATTAATGTACCTTATAGGTGTGGGATTATTTCTGGGCTCTCTGTTCTGTTCTATTGGCCTCTATGTCTATTTTTTATGCCAGTACCATGCTATTTTGAATACTACTATGATCTTGTGGTATAGTTTGAAATCAGGCAAAGTGATCTCTTCAACTTTTTTTCTTCTTTCTCAAGACTTTTTTGACTTTCTCAAGACTCTTTTTGGCTTTTTGGAGTCTTTGTGGTTCCATATATATTTTTCATATATTTTGGAGTCTTTGTGGTTCCATATATATTTTCTAGTTCTGTGAAACACATCATTAGTATTTTGATAGGAATTGCATTGAAGCTATAGATTGCTTTGGGTAGTATGGATATTTTAATTATGTAAATTCTTCTTGTCCATGAACATGGTATATGCTTCCATTTACCTTATCTTCTTCAATTTCTTTTTTCATTGTCTTTTAATTTTCCAAGTAAAGGTCTTTTACTGCACTTGTTAAATTTATTTCTAGGTATTTTATGTTTTGGATACAATTTTAAATGGGATCGTTTTCTTAGTTTTGCTTTCTGATAGTTCATTATCCTATATAATAAAAGGGTAATACACAAATTGATCCTAATGCTGGAATGATCAGAACGACCGCTCAACCAGTCACTATGAGGCACACTGACCACCTCTTGGTCCCTTTCCCTGGCTGGCAGTCTCCAATCACCCAATGGTGGATAGGAAACTGGGGGTGGGTGGCAGGGGATGCACGTGGTGCCAGGCCAAGGCCCCGACCCCACCAGTTGCCCCACACACAGAGGGCAACCCATGGTGGGGGCAGAGCTGGCGATCAGGCAGAACAGCCAACCTCTTGGTTCCATCCCCTTGCTGGCAGGCTCTGATCACCTGATGGTGAACAGGGAACTGGGGGTAGGTAGCATTGGGGGGTGGGTGCAGGCTGCGGGCAGCCAGGGAAGATGGCCCTGATTGCAGGCCAGGCTTAGGGACCATACCCACGCACGAATTTCATGCGCAAGGCCTCTAGTTGATGTATAAAAGTGCAACTGATTTCTGGATATTTATTTTGTATCCTGCTACTTTACTGAATTCATTTTTCAGTTCTAGTACTTTTGGGATAGAATCTTTAGGATTCTTTAAATACAATATTTTGTCATCTGCAAATGATGACTTTTTTTCTTCCTTTCCAATTAGAATGTCTACTATTTCTTCTTCTGGTCTTATTTCTGTGGCTAGGACTTCTGGTACTATGTTGAATAAGAGTTGTGAACGTGGAATTCTCTGCCTTGTTTCTGATCTTAGGGGAAATGCTTTTCGTTTCTCGCCATTGGGTATGATGTCGGTTGTGGGTTTGTCGTATATGGTCTTTATTATTTTGAGATATGTTCCCTTTATTTCCACTTTGCTGAGAGTTTTATAAGAAATTAGTACTGGGTTTTGTCAAATTTTTTTCTGCAAAAATCACATATGATTTTTGCCCTTCATTTGTTTATGTGGTGTATGACATTTATTGATTTGCAGATATTGTACCAACCTTTCATGTCAGAATTAAATCTCATTTAAACATGATGTATGATCTTTTTAATGTATTTCTGAATTCAGATTGCTGATATTTTGTTGAGGATTTTTGGATCCATGTTCATCAGGAATATTGGCCTATAGTTTTCTTTTTTGTTGTGTATTCATCTGGTTTTGGAATTAGGATAATGCTGGCTTTGTAAGATGAGCTTGGATGTCTTCCATCCCTCCTCTTAACTTTTTTGAAATAGTTTGATAAGGATAGGTGCTAGTTCTTTTTTTGAATGTTTGGTATAATGCCGGGAGCCGGTCCATGCTTGCTGTTTCAAGGGACCTGGCATATATGGCATACTGTTCTTAATATGTTTGCTCACCTTCTTGGCACTATGTGTTTTAACCAAGGTCACCTCTCTGAGAAAGGTTGTTTCCCCAGGTAGGGATTTTCCCCTGAAGTTAGGGAGGGAATAAAACCCCTTAACTAAGTGCCAGGCAGGTAATTAATCAATTTAACTATGAACAATCATGCTTAAGCTACATAATCTTTACTCTCTGGAATGGAGATTAGAAACGCCCTAACCTTTGGAATAGAGATTGATAGGATTGGAATCAACTGGTATAAATACAGATGTAACAAGACAACAGGACACAGAACCTACACAGAACCTAGAGACAGAAGAAATTCGCTGGAGAGAACATGGCAAAAGATCCTGGACAGAAACTGGCCACAGAACCTAGAGACAGAACCTAGCAAGAGAACCTGGCTGAAGAACCTAGAGACAGAACCTGGCTACAGAACCTGGATAGAACATGGCAAGAGAACCTGACTAGAACCTGGTGACTGAACCTGGCTACAGAACCTGGCTGGAGAACCTGGAGAACCTGGCTGGAGAACCTAGCAAGAGAACATGGACACAGAACCTGGCTGGAGATCCTAACCAGAACTTCGCTGGAGATCCTGACCAGAACTTGGCTAGAGATCCTGGCTAGGCTGCTGATCAACTGAACGCTGTCTCTGTGTCATTCCTTCTTCGCTGACTCCGTCCACACCTTTGGGGACCCCTGGACCTGCTGGGGTTGGACCCCAGCAGTATAATATCCCTGTGAAGTCATCTGGTACAGGAATTTTGTTTGTTGTAAGTTATTTGTTTTAATTGGCCCGATCAGATTTCCTGTTTCTTCTCTATTCAGTTTAGAAACATTGTGTGTTTCTAGTAATTTCTCTCAGATAGTCTGGTTTGCTGGCATACAGTTCTTGATATTTTCTTAAATGCTTTGTATCTCTGTGGTATCAATTGTAAACTATACTCTAATTTCTGATTCATTTGGTTCCTCTCTTTTTTATTCTTGATGAGTCTGGTTAAAAGTTCAATGTCATTTATCTTTTCAAAGAACCAGCTCTTGGTTTTATTGACCTTTTGTATCCTAAATAATAAAAGCCTAATAGGTAAATTGTCTCCTCGACCGGGAGTTCGACCACTCGCTATGACCTGTGCTGACCACCAGGGGGCAGCGCAGAACATGGTGGGCATTGGCGATGTGGCGCTGGCAGTGGGTGGCAGTGGAGGCACTGTTGGCCCCAATGGGCCCCAATGAGAGTGGGACCATGGTGGGATGGTAAAGCAGGTGAGCAGGCATTGCCAGGCCAAGGCAGGTGTGAGTGGGGCCCAATCGCCCCAGAGAAGGTGACCAGCAACAGTGTCTGGGCCGCCACCCAGCCCCCAGAGGCTGAGAGAGCCAGGAAGGGGCCCAATGACTCAGGCAGAGGGGGGAACATGGGGGCTCAAGGGTCCAGGTGCTTCCCAGGGGCCAGAGGTCAGCTGGGACCTGCCCTCCCATGCCAGACGCTCATGCTTCAATCACCAGCCAGGCCGAGGAACTGCACCTGTGCACGAATTTCATGCACCTGGCCTTTAGTTGTTTTATAAGACTCTATGTTTATTTCATTTCAATTTTTATTATTTCCTTTCTTCTACCTAATTTGGGCTTTGTTCCTTGTTCCTTTTCTAGTAGCTATCTGTGTAAGGTTAGATTATTTATTTTAGATTTTTGTTTCTTGAGGTAGGCATGTATTGCTATGAATTTCTCTCTTAGTACTGCCTTCACTGTGTCCCATAGATTTTGGATTATTGTGTGACCATTCTTACTTGTCTCAAGGAATCTGTTCATTTCTTGATCTCATTATAAATCCATTCGTTGTTTAGTAACATGGGATTTACCCTCTGTGTGTTTGTGTGTTTTTCAGTTTTTTTCTTGTGATTATTTTTAGTTTCATAGAATTTTGATTAGAGAAGACGCTTGATATGATTTTAATTTTCTCAAATTTATTGAGGTGTTCTTGTTCCAAGATGGGGTCTATGCTATAAAATATTTCACATGCACTTGAAAAGAGTGTATATTCTGCTGCTTTGTGGTGAAATGCTCAATTAAACCCATCTGATCTAGTGCATCATTTAATGCTACTTTTCCTTGTTGATTTTCTGTCTGGAAGGTCTATCCATTGAGTTCAATGGAGTGTTACAATCCCCTACTATTTGTGTTACTGCTAACTTCTCTTTTTATGTCAAGATTTGCTTACATATTTAGAGTCTCCTATGTTGGATGCATACATGTTTACAAGGATCATATTCTCTTGTTAGATCAATCCCGTTATTTATCATTATGTAGTGTCCTTCTTTGTCTTATAGCAGTGGTTCTCAACCTTCTAGCCCTTTAAATACAGTTCCTCATGTTGTGACCCAACCATAAAATTATTTCTGTTGCTACTTCATAACTGTAATGTTGCTACTGTTATGAATCGTAATGTACATATCTGATATGCAGGATGGTCTCAGGCAACCCCTGTGAAAGGGTCATTCGACTGCCAAAGGGGTCATGACCCACAGGTTGAGAACCTCTGTCTTATAGTAAAGCCTCTGTTTTAAAGCTTATTTTGGCTTATTAAGTGTTGCTCTCCCAGTTTTGTTTTGTTTTTCATTTCCATTTGCATGAAATATCTTTTTCCAATCCTTTACATATATTCTGAGGTGAGTCCCTCAAAGGCAGCCTATGTGTGGGTCTTATATTCTTGTCCATTCCGCTACTCTATGTCTTTTGATTGGAGCACTGAAGCCATTTGTATTTAAAGTGATTATTGATAGGTACATACTTATTGCCATTTTATTATTTATAACTATGTTCATTTTTTTTTCCTTAAAGGAGATCTTTTAACATTTCTTGAATACTGGTCTGGTGGTAATGAACTCCTTTAGCTTTCCTTTGTCTCAGAACCTCTTTATTTCTCCTTCAATTTTAAATGATAGCCTTGCTGGGAAAGTAGTCTTGGTTGTAGGTCCTTGCTTTTCATCACTTTTAATACTTCTTGCCAATCCCTTCTGGCCTAAAATATTTTTGATGAACAATCAGTTGATAGTCTTATGGGAGTTCTCTTCTAGGTAACTAACTGCTTTTCTCTTGCTGCTTTTATTTTTATTATTGATTTCAGAAAGGAAGGTAGAAGGAGAGATCAAAACATCAATGATGAGAGAATCATCAATCGGCTGCCTTCTGCACGCCCCCTGTTGAGGACTGAGCCCACAACCCAGGCATGTGCCCTTGACCCTTCAGTCCATAGGCCGATGCTCTATCCACTGAGCCAAACCAGCTAGGACTCTTGATGCTTTTAAGATTCTGTCTTTGGGAGCAGGCTAGAAGGGGTCAATGTGGCGGGGGGATATATGTAATACTTTCAACAATAAAATTTTTTTAAAAAGATCTGTCTTTGTTACGAACCTTTGGCATACAACAAGACTGTGCACACAGCCCCCAAAGGGGTGCACCAAGAGCGTCCACCTCAGTTGACTGGGGAGGCTGAGCCACTGGGCCCTACAGGACACCTACCACACAAGGCCACTCTATCAACTCACGGAGACTTGGCAGCTACCCAATACATAGAAACAAGCACAGGGAAGCAGCCAAAATGCAGAGACAAAGAAACATGTCACAAATGAAAGAAATGGAAGAAAGCAAACTCCTGGATATAGAGTTCAAAACCACGGTTATAGGTTACTCAAGAATATTCTAGAAACCTCTGAGGAACTTAGTAAGACCTTCAAGGATCTTAGTGAGAATGCCAAAAAAAAAAAAAAAAAAAAATTGAAAAGGACCAGTCAGAAATTAAGCATACACTGACTGAAATAAAGAATAATATACTGAGATTCAACAGTAGACTACAGGATCCCAAGAATCAAGTCAAAGATTTGAAATATGAGGAAGCAAAAAAATCCCAACTGGAAAAGCAAAAAGAATCCAAAAATATGAAGAAAGTGTAAGGAGCCTCTGGGACAACTTCAAGCATACCAACATCCAAATTATGGGGGTGCCAGAAAAAGAGAGAGAGCAAGATACTGAAAACCTATTTGAAGAAATGACAGAAAAACCCCATACCTGGTGAAAGAAATACACTTACAAGTCCAGGAAGTGCAGAGAACCCCAAACAAGAGAAATCCAAAGAGGACCACACCAAGACACATCATAATTAAAATGCCAAGGGCAAAAGACTAAGAAAGAATCTTAAAAGCACAAGAGAAAAACAGGCAATTACCTACAAGGGAGTACCCATACGACTGTCAGCTAATTTCTCAATAGAAACTATGCAGGCCAGAAGAGAGTGGCAAGAAATATTCAAAGTGATGAATAGCAAGAACCTACATCCAAGATTACTCTACCCAGCAAAGCTATCATTCAGAATTGAAGGTCAGATAAAGAGCTTCACAGACAAGAAAAAGATAAAAGAGTTATCACCACTAAACCAGTATTATATGAAATGCTGAAAGGTATTCTTTAAGAAGAGGAAGAAGAAAAAGGCAAAGATAAAAAATTATGAACAACAAAGTGACAACAAATATATATCTATCCACTGAGCCAAACCAGCTAGGGCAAAAGTTTTAATTTTCATAGAAACACTAGAAGCCTGGTGCATGAAATCCATGCACTGGACAAGGGTGTCCCTCAGCCCAGGCTGCACCCTCTCCAATCTGGGACCCCTCGGGGAATGTCCAACTGCCGGTTTAGGTCCGATCCAGGGATCAGGCCTAAACCAGGGGTCGGAGATCCCTCACACAATCTGGGACTGCAGGCTCCCAACCACTTGCCTGCCTGCCTGCCTGACTAACTGATTGCCCCTAACCACTTCTGCTTGCCAGCCTGATCTCTTTCTAACCTCTCCCCTGCCAGCCTGATCGACGCCTAACTGCTCCCCTGCTGGCCCGATCGCCCCCAACTGCACTCCCCTGCAGGCCTGGTCCCCCCCACCTGCCCTCCCCTGCTGGCCTGATCGCCCACAACTGCCCTCCCCTGCTGAATACAAAGGGATGAAATAAATGAGTAATCATTAACATAAAACAATAGAACATTTTTAATAAAATTAATATTTTTTCTTGAACATTAACCCCTAGAGTGCCGGGGAGCACGACCGTGCTCCTCCTGTCTTTTGCCAACAGTGCCGGGAGCGCTATCACACTCTTCCTGCAGTGTCACGATTAGATGCTAGTAGTTCACTCTTTATTCACAGATGGCACCTAAGTGCACATTACTTATGATGCCGAATGTTTGGAGTTCTAAAATTGACCACTGGCATTAATCTGCCTAATTTTTTACAGGTACTACGATTTTATGAAGTTTACTCAGATTTTGTAGCCCTAAAGCTTCAAAATGGCATCCAGTTCTAAGTCTGCTTTTATTAGTGATGATGATATTGCTAAATATGTCAATTTTTGCTGTGAAGATGACAATTTTGTGGAAGATATTGGAGAAGGGTGTCCCTCTATTTTAACATTATATGTTTTGTTCAAGTTTTTTTTTTCTACTAGCATTTTATAATACAATCAGCAAACAATATATGTCAAAGATGAAAACAAATGTAGTAAAGGTTTCCTTAAGTTTTTGAATATGTAACTTCATTTACTTGCGATTCATAATTTTTTTCCTAAACTGCTGTAAAATCAGCAAAAATGCCTTAGCAATTTTAGCATAGTTCCTAGGATATTGGTTGGCACTCAAAGGGTTAACTTACCAGACACTGAATAACTGCACAAATTAATAAGTGTAATAAAATAAACCTATTTTTCTTTGTTCTCCAAAAGTGAAATATTTCCTGTTCTGCACACCAAACAAGGCAGTCCAAGACTAATGACATGGCCATCGGCTGCTAAAATATTCGCTGCTAGTTTTAGAGGAGAGAAATGGTGCGCCTGCGCATAAGGTGCATAAGGGAAATGAATGCAACACGATGATAGTCATCAGTCATTAGCGAACACTGTAGTTCGTTATTAATAACTAGAGGCCCGTTGCACAAAGAGATTCGTGCAATAGGCCTTCCCTTGCCCCGGCTGCTGGCACCGGTTTCCTCCAGCGCCCGGGACCTGGGCCTTTGCTCTGGACGGAGCCTTCAGTCTTTGCTCTGCCCCTTTGCCCTTACACATGCAAATTAACCACCATCTTTGTTGGGTTAATTTTCATACTCTCCTGATTGGCTGTGAGCACAGTGGAGGGACGGTTAATTTACATGTTTGTCTATTATTAGTTAAGATTATGTATATCAGGATATTGTAAAAATTAAGTTACAAAATTTTTATTAAAACATTTCTTGCATACCATTATATTGACTGTGCTGCAAAAATATTCACTGTGGGCCACATGTGGCCCGTGGGCTGCGAGTTTGACATGCTTGGTGTAGGGCTAAGGACGATCGTCTGGGTTGGTTGTTTGGCTGGAAGATTATTCCAGCATGTGTTCAGGCTGGCAGGCATGGTCCTATAAAGAACTGCTGCATGTTGCTACAGGAGACAAGACCTGCTGGAGGCTGTGTGAGAACAGGGTGGAGGACAAGTCCCAGCTCACAAGAGGAGGGTCTCCTCAGAGCCAGAGTTCTGCAGTTCTCATCTTATCTTCCTTGTATTTCGCAGTTCCACAGAGCATTTCATTAGGGGAATCGTGGATGTTGTACTGCTGTTTAAATACAATTTATGACTATCTGCTTTATTTATTCCTCACATTTTTCTATGAGTCAGTCCCCCCGATTTTACTAATAAGGAAGGCTCGTGACAGTTGCATGACTTCCTCGGGCTCTCAAAGCATGTATGACAACCAGGACTCAAACCAGGTCTGCTGATTCCAAAACCCATGAATATTCCACAGCATCAGAGCCTAGAATTTCCCCCGAGAGTCCAGCACCTGATGAGAAAGGGAGCGCATCATCTGAAGATGCCAGGCAAGAAAAGCACAGCTGGACACCCACGTACAGGTGAGAGGAGGCCAGAGCACATGGCATGCCTGGACTCCGCAGGGAGGTCTGTGGAAGGTGTGGTTTTTTCCCATAGTGTTTAAAGGCAAGAGCCATGAGGCAGCCATAGTAACCAGCGTGAAGGGAAGGCCCTGAGAAGAGCTGGGCTCCAAAGAAGGCTGACCAGTCAGTCCTGTGCGGACAGGAGGAGCAAAGGGATCCACTTGGTTTAAAGATGAGAAAAGCATGATGGGGCTTCTGTGGGTTTCCATCACTCCAGTGAACATTTATCATGTTCCCACCATGTGCCTAGCACAGTGGCCTCAGGAAATAAGAAAAGCAGTCATCCTCCCTGAAGTTACTGACACAACAGAGAACAATTCAAAGTCAGCACAAGATCTGCACATACCTTCATCTGTCACGGTTCTCCAGAGAGACGAATCAATAATGCCTATAAACAATATAGATGATATAAATATAAACAGAGATAGAGGTACAGTGGGGCCTTGACTTACGAGTGTCCCGACTAACGAGTTTTACGAGATACGAGCCGTCTCTCGGCCGATTTTTTTGCTTTGAGTTGCGAGCTAAATTTCCGGTTACGAGCCAGCTTCAGATACCCCACCGCTAGTTGGCGCAGCGAACGTCACAGTGAACGCCACAACATCAGCCCAGCATCACTCGTTCACTTTTTGATTTGACATACGAGTAATCTGAGTTACGAGCTCCGTCACGGAATGAATTAAACTCGTAAGTCAAGGCCCCACTGTATTTTATATAAGAACTGAATTTAAAGAAATAGTAGGGGCTGGCAAGTCTGAAATTTGTAGGTCAGGGCAACAGACTGCAAACTCGGGCAGAAGTTGATGCTGCAGTCTTGAGGCAGAATGTTTTGTTTTCTGGGAAACCTCAGATTTTACTCTGAAGACCTTCAGCTACTTGGATGAGGCCCACCCACTTTGTCCAGGGTCATCTACATAAAGTCAATCACCTGTAGCTGACAACCACGTTGACAAAACACCATCCCATCCGCACCTGGATTCGTGCCTGATAACTGGGTGCTACACTAGTAGCCTAGAAAACTCCACACACAAACTGTCCTATTAGTCCCATGTTTATCCCAAGAAGTCAGAAGCAGGCACTTTCTCTTGGGGACACTGGCTTTGTGCATCACTAGGTCCTGATCTGGTTTTAAGGTGCAGCCGGTGGGGGTCCCAGGAGGGCTGTCAGAGCCCCTGCCAGGTTAGGGTGTGAATTCCTTGCAGGTGACCTTTATCCTGCAGTTGGAGGCTGGAGGAGAGGGGGGGCATTTTGCAAGTGAAAAGAACAAGTAACAGGTCCCGCACTAGGTCACTGTGCAAGGCCTCAGGCTCTTGGTGAAACAACCCCAGCCCCTGCGGCCACTATGGCCGCTGTGCCCCCCACCTCCACCCCCCTTTCTCGGGAAGCCAACCTGTTTTCAAATGCGCAGCCCCGTAGCCCTCCTCCCAACTCCCAACGGGAGCTCTGTTAGGACCCTCACCAACAAAAAGGGGTGCAAGCCCGGGGGCTGAAACAGAACCCCCACCCCAATAAGAGGGGAAGGTTCGCAACCGGCGGGCGGCCGGGCGGGGGGCGCGGGGCCAGCGGGGAGGGCCGCGGGCATTGTGTGTCACAGCCGCAGCCCCGCGGATTGGGCGCTCGGGGCGTCTGAGCGTCTGCAGGGAGGGCAGCGGGCAGCGGGCAGCGGGCAGCGGGCAGCGCGGAGATGGAGCCGAGCCGCGTGGGGGGCGCCGCTGCAGGCGTGGGGGGCGCAGGGACTCGCCTTCCTCGGCGGAGGCCCAGGTGGGGTCTGGAGAACTGACCAGGGTAGGTGTCTCGCGGGCACTCGCTTCTCCGGGCGCCAGTGGGACTGGCCCCGAGGCGCGCCTGGGGTTCACTGTGCAGAGAGGACGCGACGCCAAGCAGTGGGCCCCGCGCCACGCAGACGGGTGGCGAGCGGCCAGGGGCGGAGCCCGTGGGGAGGCGCGCGGCGGAGAGAAAGCAGCATCTGATAGATGCTAAGACCTGGCTGCGCCTCGGGGAGCTGGCCTGGACCTGGGGGGCGGGGGGCGGAGAAGGGGGCGGTCAGTCCCTGAGCTTAAGGAGGGAGGTTGCTGGAGGGAGGCGGCGGGAGGGAGCCAGACCAGGGCCGCCGGAAGTCTGCCGGAAGGCACACCCGCTGCGAGAGGAAGTGGATCGATTTTGAAAAGCCATTTGCTGGTTACAGAAAAAGAAAAAGAAAAAAGAGCAAGTACCTTACTAGCCTCTTGCTCTGAAACAAGCAACGCTCTGGGAGGCGTGAGAGGCGCGGAGGGCTCTGCAGGTGGGACCTCGCCCGCCGAGGGAGTGAGCCCCGCCTGCCCGCTGCGTTCCCCGCACGCCCCTTCTCTGGGTGCTTCCGTTTCTTCATCCTTTTTATTTATTTCTCCCTCGGGCTAGGAAGCAGCTTAAAATTAGCATCTCAGGCTTTGAAACATTTAAACAAAAACCTGTAATGCAACACAGCTGATCGGCATCTCTCTACTCGCAAGTGCAGATCTTCGTTCACTGGTTATTGCGGCTCTTCTCTGGGGAAGGCACCGCTTAGATTCACCTGTGAAGTGCGCCACAGACACTTCATTCATTCATTCGTTCTCCAACAAATATTTGGGAGTAAAAAAGATGACTAAGATCCATCACTTCCCTCCTGTGGGGAAAGTGGACAAGTACATTCACAGGCACAGTGCCCTGGAGATGGGGGGTTGGGGAAGGGGCAGCGGAAACAGAAGAATCTCAGATGCCTCCAGAAGAGATGAATGACAGGTCCTGGCCACCTGGAACTCTGGTGCTAAAAGTCACGTTTCCCCATCAACAGCCCAGATGTGTGAGCTACATTTGAAATGTCTGGATTTCTGATTATTATACCCAAATGTCCGACAGCATTTGTAGGAAGGAGAGCATGAATGCGACTTATAAAAAATGGAAGCATGTATCTTGAAAAAAATGCAACTTGTAAAAATGCAAGCATAAAAATAATTATTTTTATGAGCCATCCTTTTCTACTAGGACACAGATCATCAAAATTCTTTGCTATTTGTTTTACATTATTACTTTCCCTCAATTACTTGGGGAAATTTATATCTTTTCATATGGCCAAGGTGGTAGGCACCATGGCCCAAAACAATTTGATGAACTGTGAACAAGGCAGGATTTTAATAAAATTTGAAACCTACAGCTGTCAAGCCACATGAAGCCTCATGCTTGCAAGTATCAGGCAAACATCACGATAGAATTGGTTAATGTCAGAAGCACTGGCAAAATACTTTGCATCTGAAAAGATATTTCAAGCAAATGGTAATGTAAAAAAAGCTGGGGTAGCAATACTTATATCAGACAAAATGGACTTTAAAACTGAAGCTATATTAAGAAACAAAGAAGGACATTACATATAATGAAGGAACCGAGTCAACAAGAGGATATGACCCTTGTAAACATAGAAGCATCTAAATATGTAAATAAAATATCCTGTATAATAGAAGCCTAATATGCAAATTGTCCCCTCTACTGGGAGTTTGGGCACTCACTATGAGATGCTCTGACCACCAGGGGGTGGTGCAGAACATGGCAGGCGTCAGCAACCCGGCACTGGCAGTGGCCAGCAGTGGAGTTGCTGCTGGCCCCACGGGCCCCCATGAGGCAGCCTTAGAGCCATCCGAGGAGTCCAGCCCTCCATGGTGTAAGCAGGGACTGGCAAGTGGAGACGGTGAGGGTCCGGCCCGAGGAGCTGTGGTCCTGGTTGGGGAGGGCGGCTCAGTCAAAAAGGGGTTCCCATTGACGCCATTGGAGCGCTCATTGTAGGGGAGCCATGGAGGCAGCCAGGGAGCAAGCGTCTCTAACCAAATATCCTCTAGGGACGAAGCTGGAGGGGCCAGGGGCTGTGGGTCAAAGTGTGCTGCTCCTGGAGGGAGCTCCCCGGGGACGTGACGCCTCTGGTCAGCTCCCCTCTTCATGTGCCTCCATTTCTCTCCCTGGCTGTATTAAACCACATGAGGACGCAGAGCACTGGGTGACCAGCCCTATGTGCACTCCCCGGATGGGTCAGGGTTTAATTCCAGTTGTGTTCTGGAGTCCCTATTGGGGCCCCTGCACATCTTAGGGTTCAACCCGACACCTCTGCGAGGTCCTTACTCGAGTAAGGATGTTCGAGAGACTCCACCAGAGGGAGGAATGTGCCTCGTTGACCTTCGGAGCTGGGGCGGCCCATGCAGTCGTCCGTCGGACTTTGTCTGGCTGCTGGCGGGGCCTATTGCCTTCTAACCGGGTCCGACAGCCGTTTATCCTCGCACGGGAGTCTTCTAGTGGCAGCTGCCCTCGTGGCATTTAAGCGGCTGATCCATGCCCACATCAGGTAGCCTGTAGTTTAACAATGGAGTAGAAAATGAAAGAAAGGGAAATCCTGCTTCAGAACAGCAGCCAGAATACGTGGCTGACGGTGCCTGGGGCTGCTCACAGCCCTATAAAGGGAAGAGAGAGAAGCAACAGGGTCTGCTCTGCTCACCGTTCGAGGTTTGTTGTCAGGAGATGGGATCCCGGACAAGCCCCCAAAGAGGATACCGAGCAGAATTCTTCCCGGGGTCATGCCTCACAGAATCAAAGAATGAACTTTGGACTAGAGACATTCAAACAAGGCAGGAGTTTATTGCAACAAACACAGGCTCCTTGCTCAGGGAGGGGATTCAAGTGGGCTGCCCCGGAAGCATTCTGCTCTCCCCTTATATCTGCTAAAGGCTCACTCTTTGTCTATCTGTGCCTTTTTCTGAGTGGTTTCTGGCCTTTATGCAACATTTTGTTTTGCACTTGCAAGAAAAACGTCCTTGTTTCAAAACACCCTGTTTTTCTGCTACCCATCCTGTTTTCTGCAAACACATTTTTTGTTTGTTTCCGCTAGCTCCACGATTCCTCCTTCTTCTACCCCTCACCCTATCTACCTAATCCTGCTTTTTAACTCCTTTCAGTAGCATATGATTTCACTTATATGTGGAATGTAAAGAACAGAATAAACAAACTAGAAACAGACTCATAGATACAGAAAACAGACTGGCAGTTGCCAGAGGGAAGGGAGGTTGGGAGACTGGGTGAAAAAGCAAGGAATCAAGAAGTACAAAATTGCTGGGGTCCAACCCCAGCAGGTCCAGGGGTCCCCAAAGGTGTGGACGGAGTCGGCGAAGAAGGAATGACACAGAGACAGCGTTCAGTTGATCAGCAGCCTTGCCAGGATCTCTAGCCACGATCTCCAGCCAAGTTCTGTTCAGGATCTCCAGCGAAGTTCTGGTTAGGATCTCCAGCCGGGTTCTGTGTCCATGTTCTCTTGCTAGGTTCTCCAGCCAGGTTCTCCAGGTTCTCCAGCCAGGTTCTGTGTCTAGGTTCTCCAGCCAAGTTGTCACCAGGTTCTCTAGCCAGGTTCTCCGGCCAGGTTCTATCCAGGTTCTCCTGCCATGTTCTGTTGCCAGGTTCTGTTGCCATGTTCTCTCGCTAGGTTTTCCAGCCAGGTTCTGTCGCCAGGTTCTGTCCAGGTTCTCCTGCCAGGGTCAGTCACCAGGTTCTAGTCAGGTTCCCCTCTGGCCATGTTCTCTCCAGCGAAGTTCTTCTGTCTCTAGGTTCTGTCTAGGTTCTGTGTAGGTTCTGTGTCTAGGTTCTGTTCTCCAGTTTCTGTGTTCTATCCAGGTTCTGTAGCCAGGTTCTGTCTCTAGGTTCTTCAGCCAGGTTCTCTCGCTAGGTTCTGTCTCTAGGTTCTGTGGCCAGTTTCTGTCCAGGATCTTTTGCCATGTTCTCTCCAGCGAAGTTCTTCTGTCTCTAGGTTCTGTGTCTAGGTTCTGTGTAGGTTCTGTGTCTAGGTTCTGTTCTCCAGTTTCTGTGTGTCCTGTTGTCTTGTTACATCTGTATTTATACCAGTTGATTCCAATCCTATCAACCTCTATTCCAAAGGTTAGGGCGTTTCTAATCTCCATTCCAGGGAGTAAAGATTATGTAGCTTAAGTGTGATTGTTCGTAGTTAAAGTGATTAACTACCCGCCTGGCACTTAGTTAAGGGGTTTTATTCCCTCCCTAACTTCAGGGGAAAATCCCTACCTGGGGAAACAACCTTTCTCAGAGAGGTGACCTTGGTTAAAACACATAGTGCCAAGAAGGTGAGCAAACATATTAAGAACAGTATGCCATATATGCCAGGTCCCTTGAAACAGCAAGGATGGACCGGCTCCCGGCACAAAATAGCCTGGCTGGCGAGGCTCAGTGGTTGGGCATCAACCTATGAACCAGGAGGTGATGGTTCAATTCCAATCAGGGCACATGCCTGGGTTGTGGGCTCCATCCCCAGTGTGGGGTGTGTAGGAGGCAGACAATGAATGATTTCTCTCATCATTGATGTTTCTATCTCTCTTTCCCTCTCCCTTCCTCTCTGAAATCAATAAAAATAAATTTTAAAATAAGTATAAAATAGGAGTTACAAAATAGTCATTGGGATATGGTGCAGCACAGAGAATATGGCAAATAGTGATGTAGTGACCACGTGTGGAGCCAGGCGGGTATCTGAGCCCTCACGGGGCCGCTCTGTAAGGTGTGTGCTTGCCTAGCTTTTGTGTCGGACACCTGAAACAATACGAAATAATATGGAATGGAATGGAATGGAAAGATTTTAATTTGTCCCTTATTTTGGTGACATTTAAAGACCATGTTGTTACCTGTGTGTATGCACATACTTTTATACATGTATGTGTGCATGCAATACTGCTAGTGTGTTTCTGTTATATTTATGTTGAGGTAGGTGTGTGCTAGAGGGAAGAAAGAAAAACCACAAAGGCAGTGCCTCCTTTCAGCAGCCCCAGCTACTTTCTGTCTCCTCGCTTCCCCTCTTCCTAATCGCCTGCTTATCCCACCAACCCCCAGGCAGCTCAGAGTCCCCAGCCCTCACCTCTGTATTTTCCCCCCACACCTCAGGAAAGCCTACTCCCTTATACTCAGTTCACATGAACACCCTTCTTGTGACATAGTTTAATTTAAACAACTGTGGCCCAAAGTCTTGGTGATGGTAGACGTTCCGTAATAAATGGGAAACAGCTCAAGGGCTGATGTGAGAAACAGGAGACTCTGCACAGCTGGCTGGTAGCTGCTGCGGTCCCGGAGGTCATGCTGGCAGCCTTTGGCGTGTGGTCAGCCTCTTTTCTGTAATCGCTGAGTTGGAGGACTTGCAGCTCGCATAGCCCCCTGTTAGTTACTTACGTGTGGTCATCTCACCCTCTGGACTGTGTGCTCCTGAATGGGGGACCCTGGCTCCCCAGGTTCCAGACGGTGCCTGGCATGCAGTAAGTGCTCTGCGCAGAGGGCATTCTAGTGAACTAACTATTCTGAATCAGTTTGTCACGTGCAAATAGAAGTTTGTCCACTCATCCGTCCGTGTATTTACTCGGCATTTGCTGGGCAGCCTGCGAGGTTCAGTGCTGGTGACCTGGTAGCTCACCTGAGCAGCACCAGGCGTCTCCCGGGGCCTGAGGGAGGAGCAGAGACACAACTCCCAGCATGACTGAGCCTTGGAAGCTGCGTGCCCGGAGAGAAGGGGCATTGCTCCGTGCCCTGTCGCCTGTGCCGCTCATGCTGTGCGCTCCGCCTGCAGGGCTTGGCTGTTCCTGGCCTCCCTTCTCTGCAGCTCCCAGCAGTGAGTGTCATCTTGGAGCCGATCCAGGCTCCCTCTTTACCTCTCAGAATGCTCGCTGTTTCCTGCAGCGGGTCTGGCCGGCCGGACGCCAGGGACTTGGCAGGGCTCCTCTCCAGGCACAGGCCTCCGGCTTGCCAGCTTCCCAGGTGCCGCTTGGGAAGCAGGAACAAATCCCAGCAGAGGCTGCCCCCAGGCCCGCCAGTGTGTGTCCCAGACGACCGGAGCACCGCTCGGAGGGAGGTCCCACTGCAGACAGCCCCTCTGCGCTGGAGCAGCCTGGCTTCTGCGCGCTGAGGTCAAGGCCATGCCTCTGAGAAGTTTCCTCCAGGAAATGAAGGGAAACAGCGAACTGGGCCCCGGACACTGGCTGGGGAAGGCCCGGGGGCACACTGCCTCCCTGACTGCTGAGCCTCCTCTCTCACAGGCAGCACAGGGAAGCCACAGCCTTCGCAAGGCTGCTGGTGAAGGGAGGGTGCCCAGGACCTGGACGTGTGCTTTCATCTGGACCCTCACTCCCCTCTCTCTTTTTAATTAATTTGTATGATCTCAGGCCCAGGCTGAACAGGTGACACCCTAGGCTCCTGCTTGCATTTAAACAGAAACCAGATTTGTGCTTTTAGATATGATCTTTTTCTGACTTTTCCTCCACCCTTTGTCTTTCTTTCTTTTCATTTACTTTCCCATCTCCGGGCATTTCTTTTTCCTCTGACCCTCCCACACTTGGTGGGTTATCTGGTCATTTGCAACTCCCTCCTTCAAATACCTCCCCCCCTCTTCCCCAGCCATGCCAACTCAGTCAAATAAGCATATTCTGCAACAGAAAGGAACGTTCCTGACATTCATTGAACTCCTAGGAAGGGCCAGGCATTATGCCAAAATGCAGACTACAGACGGACAAACTCCTGAACACCTGGAGCTCACGGGGGCTCGAGTTGGTGCTAAAGCACCTGTGGAGTACACAGGCCTGAGGCCGGGAGGCACATCGCACAAGCATAGCGTCAGCGTGCAGGGGCCTCGAGGCATAAGTCCAACGCCCAGCCACTGGGCTCTGCACAGGAGGTCACTGACAGATGGCCGCCTGGCAGACAGGAGTGCAGTCCCAGGAATGGGAGGAGTCGGGCCCTGCTGGCCTGACCTTCATTCAGCTGTAAGCTCTCCTCACCTTGGGCTCCTGGTTCATAAACCAGGACAGCTGACCAGGCTCTGAAATGCTCCGAATCTGTAAATGCCTCCCTGCTCTTTACCTGTCACCCACATTATGATAAAACTGTACTAAAATGATAGCCATTTTTCACAAATCAACAAGCCACAAATGCTGGGGAGGATGTGGAGAAAAGGGAACCCGAGTCACTGCTGGTGGGAATGCAGACTGCTGCAGCCTCTATGGAAGACAGTATAGAGTTTCCTCAAAAAATTAAATATGGAACTGCCATTTGACCCAGTGATCTCACTTATAGGAATATATCCTCAGAAACCCAAAGCACCAATCAGAAAGAATGTATACACCCCTATGTTTATAGCAGCACAATTTACAATAGCTGAGACCTGGACACAGCCCAAGTGCCCATCAGCAGATGAGTGGATAAAAAAGCTGTGGTACATCTACACCATGGAACACTATGCAGCTGTAAAAAAGAAAGAGCTCTTCCCATTCACAACAGCATGGAGGGACCTGGAGAGCATTGTGCTGAGCAAAATAAGCCAGTCAGAGAGAGACAAGTATCACATGATCCCACTCATATATGGAATCTAATAAACCAAATAAACTGATGAACAAAATAGATCCAGAGACATAGAAGCATGGAGCAGGCTGACGAATTTCAGAGGGAGGGTGGGGGTTGTGGGAGTGGGAGGGGAGTGATTAACCAGGGAACATATATGCGTATATGCATAACCCATGGACACAGAGTGGTGAAGGCCTGGGAGGGGCAGGTCGGGGGTGGAGGGGATTAACGGGGAGAAAAACATCAAACAAACAAAGGGGACATCTGTAATACTTTCAACAATAAAGATAAGTTTTTAAAAAACTGTACTAAAATGAACTGGATTCAGGCGAGTGTCACCTGTTGGTTTCAGGAGACCAGATCCCAGAATTCTTGGTCTGTGTTTGGGGCTACAGTGTTTTTAAAGCCTTGTAGGTATAATTCTGCATGAGCCTACTGAACTGCACTGCTCCTCTAAGCATCGGAATTTGTATTATTTGGAAAGGCAGACTGGTGTTCAGCTGGAGCCATCCTTACTGGAGTCCCATTTAGACAGAGCGTGAGCTGCTTGAGCTAATGAGAGAAACCTATTATCAAACCCTAGAGGTCAGCAGATGTGGGCTTAACAGGAAAAGTGGGAAAGTGGGGGGATTCCATCATGGTCACGAAAAGGCACTTTACAGTAAACTCTGTTATCCATCCAGAGAGAAAAATAGGTCATGCTGGTTGGTGACAAATAGAGGCTCTTTAAAGACGCTGCATGAGTTATCAATTTTCAAAATTTGAAAGAAACATGAAATACACCGAAAGGTTGCTATAAATAAATTAATCCTCTTTGAGGATTTCAAAACTCTTTGCACTACACTTCATAGCAAGTGAGAATGATCAGACCCAGCATAGAATCTCCTTTAGTTGCAAAAACAACAGGAGGCTTATCACTACTGTTACTTTTAAGAGCAAAATAATATTACCAATCATGATCTGGCTTTTCTCTCAATCCCAGTTTCCACTACTTCCCTGCTCTGCTCCCTGCAGCAGCCACAGGCCAGGACCTTTTCTGGGGAAAAGACTTGCATCTCCCCCTTGCACACCTGTGCTCAAGCTCCCTGCCCCCGCCCCGAGTCTCTCTTTTCCTCACTGGAGTCTCTTTCATGAAGCTTTCCATAATGTCCTCCAAGAGATGTGACATTCCGATTTCAGAACAGTCTTGGCTCTTCCACTTAGAGGAAGTTTGACATATTATCTGCCTGAGGACATTATGGTCTCATTTGGCCTAAACTTCTTGGTAAGAATAGGCACATGGCACCATTTATCAAAGTTTTAAATTTTGAAAGCGTAGACACTAGTCCCTATCCCTGAATGTCTGACAGCTTGCAGGCAGGACCGTGTCTAAGCAATCTGCATTTCTGTCTCCAGCACAGAGCGAGGCATGTGGTAGGAAGCAATCAGTATTTGTTGAATTAAACCAAACATAATAAAAGGGCACCTTCATGCATTAGCACATTAACGGAATGAAAGATGGAAGTGTTCACCATACTTAAATCTCTTGTTTTCAATTGAAAAGAAGTATGTTACATTGGGAAGAGAAACAGTGGTATGTGCAATCTCATTTTGAAGGTCAGATAGTTTAATAAAAAAGCTTCCCTAGCCTATAATCTTTCAAGAATGTGTTGACCAAGGCCATTTAGTTATGTTGACCCTATAGCTGCAGACAGAAACTCATTCAGTCACTCATTTAGCAGATATCACTGAGCCCCTACTCTGGGCTGAAAGCTGTTACAGTTTTAGGGTTACAGCAGTGAACAAGGTCAGGTTTTCTGTTGTTTTGTTTTTAATATATGTTTTATTGATTTCGAGAGGAATGGAGAGGGAGAGAGAGAAAAAAACATTTCTGGATAATAAAGACCATTATAAACTTATGAACAAAAATAGATACAGAGGCAGAGCTGCCTTGAACAGACTGTCAAACTACAGCAGCAAGGCCAGGGAGGGTGGGAGGGCAGGAGGGGGGTGGGTAAGAGATCATCCGAAGGACTTGTATGCATGCATATAAGTATAACCAATGGACATAAGACACTGGGGGTAGGGGAGGCCAGGGGATTGTCAAGGGCGGGGGGAAAAAAAAGGAGACATATGTAATACTCTTTGTAATACTTTAAGCAATAATAATAAAAAAAAAATGATGAGAGAGAATCATGGATCGGCTGCCTCCTGCACGCCCCACACTGGAGATCGAGCCTGCAACCCGGCATGTGCCCTGACTGGGAATCAAACTGTGACCTCCTGGTTCACAGGTCAACACTCAACCACTGAGCCATGCCAGCTGGGCAAGGCCAGGTTTTTAAACACCTGGAGATCATGTTCTAGAGAAATAACAGGATACGGAAGTAAAAGAATAGCAAATATGGTTCAGTGTTAAGGAAAATAAATCAGGATCATGACAATGACAGTGAGGGGAGATGAGTATTTTCGGTAGGATGGATGGTCAGGGAAGGCTGTTGGGAAGAGATGATCATTTGACTTGAAGGAGATACGTGGCCCATGCAAAGATGTGGGGGAAAGTATTCCAGGCAAAAGGAACAGCATGTGAAAAGGCTCTGAAGCAGGATAATACTCAATGTGTTTGAGGAATAACAAGGAAAATAGTGTAGGAGAGGACTGAACAGGGTGGGGTTTGGACAATTGGCAAGAGAGGAGTGCAGAGCAATGGCAGGGTGCCAGATATAAGAACTGCAGATGGAAAAGTTTGGATTTTACCCTAAAATGAATGCTTTGGAAGGATGCCGAGCTGGTGTGAATCTTACCTACCATTTAAAAGCATCACTGTCGCTGCTTTGATGCAAATAGCCCTGGAGATGGCAGGGGTGGCAGGCAGCTCGGAGGCACTGGAGCCAGTTAAGAGGCCCTCACAGTCCCGGATGCTGGTGGCCTGAACTGAGGTGTGGCCTAAGAAGTCATTGGGTCCTGGAAACATATTCGAAGATAGAGCCACAGGCTTTGCTAAAGGGTTGGGTGTGAACGCCAAGGTCCTCAGAAGAGTAGAATTGCTATTTACCCAGATGGAGCAGATTGTGGAAGTGGGTTTGGGGTAAGAGAGTTCAGTTGCAATGTGTTATTTGGGGCACCTATAGGCATCCAAGTAGAGATGCTGAGCAGACAGACATACGACTGGAGTTCAGGGAAGCCATTCAGGCTGAATACATAAATACGAGTTTTCAGCAAATAGCATTTGTGTTACTCAGCTCAGGCTGCCATAATAAAATACCATAGACATGGTGGCTTCCACAACAGGAATCTATCGCTCACAGTTCTAGAGGCTGGAAAGTCCAAGGTCAAGTTGCCAGCCAATTTGGTTCCTTGCTGAGGATTCACTTCCTGGTTTGTAGACAGTCACCTTATTTCAGTGTCTTCCCATGGCAGAGGGAAAGAGAAAAACAAGACCGCTGATGTTTGTTCTTACAAGGGCACTAATCCCATCATGAGACTCCCACCCTCATGACCGCATCTGAACCTAATCGCCTGCCATAGGCCCCATCTCCAATTCCCATCACATTGAGGGGTAAGAGTTTAACATATAAATTTTGAGGGGGCCCAATTCAGTCTTAAAGCCATGAAACTTGTGCATAAAAGAAAAGAAAGGAAAGAGCAGGAAAGGGAGGAGAGGTTTAGAGAATGGAGCCCTAGAGTGTTGGGAGAAGATGAGGCAGGACCAGAAAAACTACAGAGAAGGAATGAATGGCCTTTGGAGGGAAGAGGAACACCAGGAGTGCATGGAGTCCTGACAGTGAATAAAGACAGATGATTACCTGGGGAAACACTGCTGATCTATTCAATGGGATGGGGATAAAAAGTGGCTGGTCATGGTGCAACTGGCAGGTCATGGTCACATTGACAAGAGCAAATTTCCTTCAAGTGATGGGTGTGATACTCTGACTACGATGGACTCAAGAAAAAGTGAGACAGGGGATTTGAGCAATAATGTCAACCACTCTTTGAAGGCATTGAGAGCAGGGGAACAGAGAGAGGCCTGACACTTGAGAAAAGCCAACACTCTGTGTAGCTGGAGGGAACCCAATCCCCCCTGGTGGGAAGAGTGCTTCAGAAGCCGGTTGGCACACTCAGAGGATGAGCTGTGGTCCAGAACCTCTGAAAAATGCTACTCCACCTACTTAAAACTGCCAATGCGCCAGCCTCCAGGAAGGCCCCGCGCCAGGCCAGCAGTCCTGAGAGCTGGAGAGACTAAACACACCAGACACCACCCCTTCTCTCCTGCTGGGCCTGCGCCCATAGTGGGGTCTGCTCACCAGCACAATGACATCCACTGTGGGTTTATCCAAAAATCTGCAGAGATACAAAATTAGGTAAAGATCACAAAGCCAATTGGAAAACCCTTTTGTGAGCAAATCTTTGGCTAAAGAGGACGGAGGAAAAGGAGGCTATGAAGATAGACAGACAGCTGTAAGTAAATCCCCAGCTCTCTGAATCCCAGTGCTCAGGCAACCTCCGGCAAGCGTGGGTACTTTCAACCTCCTCTTGTAAGTCTGCACCAAGCAGTGCTGTAAACATACATTCTTTGATGACAAGTGTGCCCCAACTGAGCCTGGGCTTTAGCGGCTACTCTGTATGGTTTTCAATTTCGCCTACTTAACAGGCTTAAAGTTAGTGGGAGTGACTCTTATGCCAAAGTGGAACTGTACTGTTCTGTTTCACCCAATTCATTTTTATTGAGCTCCTGTTAGGGCTGGAGCCTATGCTAATAGGTGCAAGGATACAACTTTCAAAAAGAAGAATAGCACTTGTGTTCACTGCGCTCACAATCTAAGTAAGCAGTTCTCAACCTGTGGCTCGCAACCCTTCACAGGGGTCGCCTAAGACCGTCGGAAAACACATATATAATTACATATTGTTTTTGTGATTAAGCACTATGCTTATTTGTAACAATGAAAATACATCCTGCATATCAGATATTTATATGACGATTCATAACAGTAGCAAAATTACAGTTATGAAGTAGCAATGAAAATAATTATATGGTTGGGGGTCACCACAACATGAGGAACTGTATTAAAGAGTCGAGGCATTAGGAAGATTGAGAACCACTGATCTAAGTTATGATTCTCCACCAGGGACAATTTTGCCCTCCAGAAGACATTGTCAATGTCAGGAGACATTTTTGTTTTTGTTTTATTTTTGTTTGTTCTTGTTAATCCTCACCCAAGGACATTTTTCCATTGAATTTTGTATGTGTGTGGTAGATTTTATTTTATTTTATTTTATTTATTATTGATTAAGGTATTACATGTGTGTCCTTATCCCCTCATTGCCCACCACACCACTCCTGTTCATGCCCTCACCCCCCCTAGTGTCTATGTCCATTGGTTACGCTTATATGCATCCATTGATTTTTTAAAAACATATATTTTTATTGATTTCAGAGAAGAAGGGAGAATGAGAGAGAGAAAAAAAACATCAATGATGACAGAGAATCATGGATCAGCTGCCACCCCTACTGGGGATCAAGCCTGCAACCCGGGCATGTGCCCTAACCAGGAATCAAACCTTGACTTCCTGGTTCATAGTCGATGCTTAACCACTGAGCCATGCTGGTCAGGCTCCATTGATTTTTTTTTAGAGAGACTGGAAGAGAGAGGGAAAGACAGAAACACTGATGTGAGAGAAACACATCAATTGGTTGCCTCCTGCACGAGCCCCGACTAGGGCCCAGGCTGGGGAGGAGCCTGCAACCAGAATCGTGCCCTTGACCAGAATTGAACCTAAGACCCTTCTGTCGACAGGTCAACACTCTATCCACTGAGTCAAACCGGCCAGGGCTGTTGGGAGACATTTTTGATCATCACTACTGAAGATGGTGCTCCTGGCATCTAGAGGGTGGAGGCCGGGCTGCTGCTCAGCACTCCTCAGTGCACAGGGCAGTCCCTAACTGCGGATGATTATCTGATCTAAAATGTCAATAGTGCCAAGATTAAGACACTCTTATTCAAGGGACATGAGAGCACATGTATGGATGGCTACGGTGAGCACTAATTCATGTCTCGAGGACTCTCCCACGCTGTGTAGAGACAGCATCTTAGGTTCCGTGGCTAGACTTCCCTGGCCGTCCCGGGAACAGCACGCACTCTGGGCAAACAGCTCCAGCGAGCCGTGCCTGGGGCTGTCAGCATCCACATGCTCTCTAGAGGCCACAGGGCCGCTCTGCATGCTCTGTCATGCTGGAGCCTCGGGCAACCCCATCTGGAGGCCCTCCGTCTCTTCTGCACCCCGGGACCCAGAAGGGCCCTCCTCGTGTGGCAAAGCCATTCTCTCCATCAAACAGCCAGTCGCCCTGGCAGCCCTGGATGCCAGGTCCCCAGACAGACTTTCATCACTCCCCAGTAACTGTCTTGCCCTGGCTGGTTTGGCTCAGTGGATAGAGTGTGAGCCTGTGGACTGAAGGGTCCCAGGTTTGATTCTGGTCAGGGCACATGCCTGGGTTGCAGACTCAATCCCTAGTGGGGGGCGTGCAGGAGGCAGCCGATCCATGATTCTCATCATTGATGCTTCTATCTCTCCCTCTCCCTTCCTCTCTGAAATCAATTAACATATATTCTAAAAACAACTGTCTTAAGCAAACAGAATCATCTATTTCCGTGTTCAGTTTGCAAGCCGAGGTTTAGTGACATGCCTAAGATGTCACCGTCCCTGACGTGCAGTGATTTCGCTCAAACGTAGGCCTCTGACTCTAGATGCAGAAATCTTCCTTCGGTGAGAGCTACCTGTCTCCATGGTAACGGCAGGAGACAGCCACACCCGTGTGGAGCCTAGCAATTCCCAAAGGGATTCTCATCCGGCTTTTCCTCCTCAGGTGTTTCTTCGGGCAAATGCATAGGAAACAACAGAAAACGCAGCTGGGGTTTATACTGAAAGAGAAAACGCGTTATAACGTGATTTTTATCAGCCGTGTCACATCTTTTTGTTCCTGCATAAGCCGCGGAGAAAGTACCACTGCAGAGCCCCTTGCATCAGAACCGGGTCAGAGTAAAGGCTTCATCCCGTAGCACCGCAGACCAGATGCATGTACCTTTAAGGAAACACGTAGGAGAATTCATTCGTAGAAGATGGCTTGAAATGACCAAATTAAAACAGGCGCATGCTTTTGTTTAAATACGGATGGCTAGGCCGTGTTCCTGTACACCAGCCAGCTGCTGACACCGAGCAGTGCCCTGTGCATATAACCCAGCGAGCCCCGTCAGGCCCGGCGTTTGAAAGCGTCTGTGGCCACGGAAATTCCCAGCCACAGGCAGCGCGGGTCTGCGGATGGACAGAGAGACGACGTCTCCCCGCGAGCTCCACTGGCCATGCAGCCTCCGTTTGGAAAGTCTCCCGAGTGGATGTGGCTGAGCTTCTCTGAGCCAACACTTCGGCCGCAGCCGCGGAGCGCAGTGCCAGGGACTTCCCAGATCGCGGAGACGCCGAGTCCCCGTGCCTGGGGGTGACACCCAGTGCCTGGGGGTGACACCCAGTGCCTGGGGGTGACACCCAGTGCCTGGGGGTGACACCCGGCGCCACTTGGAGAGCGTGGCCTCCAGCAGGAGTGCGGGTGAATCCTGAAGGCGGCTTGGCCAAGTAACTCAGCTAATGTCTGCTGAGCCCGCTTTGTCCAGTCGGAAATGAAATGCTTCTGGAAGCGGCATTAACTTTCACTCCACCAACGTGTCTCGGGAGGGCCTGCAGCAGCCGTTCCCCACGTGCACTAGGCCTGCAAAGGGTACGGCCCCTCCCCGCCGGTCCTTCTCAGCGGGCGCCGTGGCTGGAAAGGGCAGGGAACTGAGGGACTGACCGGCATGTCCACAGGCTGCGTGGAGCTTCCCGCAGGAAGAATCTGGCCAAATGGTTTGTTTCCTTCCTCTCCAGCCACGTATATTAATTGAGTACGAATTGGCCAACTATTGTCAATTGACATTAAGCAATTTACTATTTCATGGCAACAAAAAACGCAGGCTCACTGCTCTTGACCCTCTGGACTGTTCCAAACAGATTTCCCCTCCTGCCGTGGAAGCGGGTTTGGTTTGAGCTCCCGGCTGCTCGCTGTTCGGTGTTAACAGTGAAATCGGTCCCGGGGAATCAGGGCGACCTGAGCAGTGGCTGCTCACAGGGAAGGCATGGGTGGTGGGCGCAACCCACACCCCAGGGCCCTGTGTGGCTAAGATGGCCACGGCCGAGGGGCGTGGCTGTCTGCCCGGTGCTGCTGACTCATTGTTTTGATTTTTTTTTTTTTTCTGTTTCCTTAAGGCCAGAGAAATCAGTGTGGAGAAAGGCCCAGCATGCAATCTGGTTCCGTTCTGTCACTTCTCCAGTAACGGGGCCTCAGGGAGCTACACGACCTGCCCGGATAACTGAAAAGGATCATCTGTGTCCCCCCCCCCCCCCCGCCCCCCGCATTCCTGCGTCGTCTTTATTCTTTTATATTCTCCCTCCCGCCCTGGAGAAACCCAGCTCCGAGCTCCAGCGGCGAGTGGGGGAAGCGGGGTGATCTTGGGACCAAAGGCCTGGAGTTGAGGGTGCACCTGAGTCAGTCACGTTCCCGGGGGCCTTGGTTTCTGTCCGTGAAAGGGGGTGAGAGCCACACCGCCCGGGGCGTTGCAAGGGCGGGAGGAGTGACTTAGATAAACGCACTTTCACTGCTAAGGAAGCCGGAGGGGCCGCTGCGCTGGTGGCGCCCCTGGGGAGCCCCTCCGCCCTGTCACCCTCCCTGCCCGGGGCTGCAGGGGCTGCGGGCACAGGGACGGCTCAGTCCGCCGCTCAGTCCTGCAGCCGCGGGGCCTCCAGCTCCTCCGCCGGCGCCCTCGCCGCCCACCTGCCGCCCCTGCCGCTTCTCTGGCCCGGGCGCCTGGCTCCAGGAGGCCGGACAAGGACCCTCCGCGGAGCTGCGCCTGGCCCGGGAGAGAAGATACAGGGAGAGAGAAGGGCATCGGAAGAAAATTCACTTCAGAGACAACATAGCCCCTCCCCTGTGCAGCTGCCCCCCTCCCCCCTCCCCCACCCCCCTTCCCCTCCACCTCCCTGCCCCCCACTCCCCCACCCCCCTCCCCCCACCCCCGGCGATACAAGCTTCTGCTCTCGGGTGCTGTGCATTCCAGGCCTTGAGCGCGAGTCCGGGTCGGGGGTGGGAAAGGGCGCGGCGCCCCTCCCCTCCAGCCCTGTTGGCAGCGGCTGCTGGGGTCTGGCAGCCGTCACCTGGCGGGAAGGCGCACTAGGTCAGGCCTCTGCAGCACCACCTGCCCACAGAGGCAGCGGAGGCTGAGCCCTCTGCCCGACCCAGTGGAACCGCCAGCACCGAGAAGCGAGAAGCGGGCGGCAACCGTGAGATGTGCTGCTGCTGCTTCCACGGCCTCTCCTGTCACCTCGAAGGCTTCCCTCGGCCAGGACTGCCTGGAGCCGCCAGGGAGCCCCGTGCGCTCTGTGACATGGAAGACAGACGGGACAAGCGGCTTCGTGGCTGCATGGGCCCTTCTCAGCCATGCACCTTCGCTCAGGCTCAGGGAATACACGAAACCGGTGCCCTTCAGGACGGTCCCCGCCCCCCCCCCCCCATCCGCCCCCAGGAGCTGCCTGCACTGTCCTGCTCTGCCTCCCTCCGTACTCACTGGAGGAGGCCAGTGGTGACCTGGACTGGGAGGCAGGGGCCCTGGGATTCGCATTGAATTCATCAATGAAAAAGGCGTCAGACGTCCAGCCACATGCTTCCCTGAGGCTGCTGGGGAGCAAGGCTGGACAGATCCAGACACCAGACTCCTTGCTCAGGGAAGGTGGACTTACGGCTCCAATTACCAGTGAATTCAGAAAAGCCACCAAACTTACCAGGTACCGAAGTGAGAAGGTGACGATCAGTTATGCAGAATATATTGCTCCTCACAGCACTGTGTCCAGGATGGCACTCCAGCCACTGAGCCCCACCAGCCCGGCTCTGGTTAGTCTTTTGATTTTTAGAACAAGTAACACCTACTGGCATTCCACTTGTTTTTCTTTTAACTAAGTTGTCATCATATCATTTGGGAAAAAAAAATTAATTCTTAAAATCTATTTTGCAGAAAGGTATCGAATCACATATCTAAAGAGAAGTGCAAATCCGGCCTATGGACTTGCCCTGTCCCTAAGTGAAATGCACAGAGCCGGCGGTGTGCCCAAACGCTTCCTACTGTGCTTACAGAACTACGTGCCACTGACACCTCCCCCCCAGTCAGGTCTCACTGAAGGCGCCCTGGGCTGGGAGACAGTGTTGCCCTCGTTAGCTGTGGGATCTGAAGCAAATCACTTTACTCTCTGTGCTCTCCAGAGGTAAATAGGGGTGCAAAATGGGGATAACTCTATGAACCCCAAGCTTAAATGGGATCACATCATGGAGGTCTCAGCTTAAGTGCCCTCTGCTCCGGGGGCAATGGTGGATGCCGTTAGAGGAGTTAGCTAGACACGCAGGCAGAAGGGCAGGGTCTGTGGCAAACAAGGGCAGGTGGGCTCAGGCAGGGCAGACAGGACAGTGCGAGCAGCCTAACCACAGGAACCACCATGCTGAAATAACAGAATGTTTTTTGACACCAAGCAGGAAGCATGGGACCCCGCAGAGGGCCTGCAGCAATAGGTGAACTGATACTTAGGAACAGAGGAAGTTCAGGTCTGCTGCTGGGCACTAATCTGGTGGCGGCACCGGTAGATATAGAGCAGGCTTGTAGCACGTGCACACCTCTAGACCGACTAGCTCCATTATTTGGGGCCCCTCCCGGTGCGGGAGTCTGAATCTGCTTGTAATGAGTTTTCCAGGCTTTTGCAAGAAGCTCATTCTTCGGCATTGTGAGACACGGCACGGGGGCGGGGGGACCTTTGGCTCACGGTTCCGGTTATCAGTGTCACCCAGGTCCGCTTCTCTCAGGCCTGAAGCACCAGTCCCCAAGCTGCTGCCAGTGTTGGAAACTGACAGCTCCCTGCTAGACCCCTTCCTAGGTTTCCCTCCACTGTCTGCCTGGTCCAAGGCCCCACTCATGCGTGCAAACACTGGCCAGAAGGAGAACCTAAAGCCCAGCCCTCTAGTTGCCTGTGGCTTTGGAGGCCGAGGCTTGTGTGACTATGTAACAGCCCAGTTTCTCCCTCTTCCAGATCCTGCTTCCTCTCTTCCCCAAAGAGCTCCACAGTATAATATCTACATACTAATCCCCATCTCAGAGTCTTTCCAAAGGGCCTGATTTGCAACAAGGGGCCCTTCCTGCCACACCAGATATTTAGAACCACCCCTCCTCTGCCTCTATCTCACTGCCCTTGTTACTATCTGGAAAAAAAAAACAACGAAAACAAAAAACGCCACTCATGTATTTGCATGTATTTGCACTCATGTATTTAGCCCTTTTCCAATCCCACAGTATTGTCTTGAAATCTGTTACAGCAAATCTTTTTCAAGAGTGTCTTGGCCTTTCGCTCTTTCATACAATCGTAGAATTTGGCTTTTCACGTTCACACACCTGAAGAAAGGGGACCATTGCATTTCTAAAAGACACTGGAGGAAACATTCTTAGAAACACTGCCCAGTGAAATGTATCTCACCTCCTAGATCAAAGGTAACCATACACATTCTACCATCCATCGGCTTCAAGCTTATTTTCCTTAATGCAATCTCATAAAAATCAGTTTAAGTATGACCTTGAACTCAGATAGCCCAATAAGTAATCACATAGTTTATCTATTTTTCACCACAAGTACCCTATAAGTAATAGGACTTTTTAGGCTTATGTTAACTACAGCTAGTAGTGTAGCCCATGTTGTCTTCCCTGACATCAGTACATCACTGATGTGTATCAGTCAGTGAATAGAGGCACATAGAACTGCAAAGTTAAAAGAGTTGATAGAAAGCCTCATTCTCATTACACATGTGAGAACACTCAGGACTAGAGAATTGTGGTAACTTGACCCAGGTCCTTTGATGAGTTGAAGGTGCAGCTTGAACTAGAGCCCAGATCCCCTGACTTGAAGCTTTGATGGCTTAGAGCTTTATAAGAATCAACATGTGAATCTCTGTGGCTTAGGACAACAGTTTCTGTTTTTGAACTAATCTGTTTATTTTATTGATGGCTAGTTCCTTAGTTATGAGCTATTAGCTTACACAATATATTTGCTAGTGCCTACAAATGCTCTGTGATTGTGTTAATTTTTTAAAAATTGCTTTTTTTCATGTTAAAAATACTCCTTGGAAAAGTTGAGAACCCATAATGGAGGCAGTTAAGTAAGTATGCCATTAGTTTGTAAACAGAAATATCAACTGAGGCAAGATCCATTAATTTGTTGATAAATGATTCACTGAATTAGTCCTATGGCATATTTATCTTTAAGTTCTCCTTCTGAAGCACAGATTGAGTTTTTACAAATATATATGCTAACTGTGTTTTTAAAAAATATATATTTTTTATTGATTTCAGAGAGGAAGGGAGAAGGTTTTATTGACCTTTTGTATTGTTTTTTGTTTGTGTGTGTGTGTGTGTGTGTGTGTTGCTGTTGTTGTTGTTGTTTTTGGCCTCTATGTTGTTTATTTTTGCTCTGATCTTTAGTATTTCCTTCCTTCTGCTCACTCTGGGTTTTTCTTGTTGCTCTCTTTCTAACTCTTTAAGTTGTAGGGTTAGATAATTTATTAGCAGTTTTTCTTGCTTTTTGAGGTAGGCCTGTAGAGTACTGCCTTCACTGTGTCACATAGATTTTGGATTGCTGTGTTTTCATTGTCATTGGTTTCCAGGATTCTTTTTATTTTTTCTTTGATCTCTTTGATAACCCAATCATTTTTTTATTATTATTATTATTAGTTAAGGTATTACAAATGTGTCCTCATCGCCCCCATTAACCCCCAACCTCCCCCCCACACCCAAACTCATGCTCCCATCCCCCTGTTGTCCATGACCAATCATTTTTTAATAGCATGCTATTTAACCTCCAAGTGTTTGATTTTTTAATTGTTTTTATTGTAGTTGATTTCTAATTTTATGCCATTGTGAAGATGCATGACATTATTTCTATCTTCTTGAATATGAAGAGACTTAGCTTGTGTCCTAATGTGTGGTCTATTTTTGAGAATGTCCCATGTACACTCAAGAAGAATGTATATTTCGTTGCTTTCAGGTGAAATGTTCTGAAGATGTCAATTAGTTCCATCTGATCTATTGAGTCTTTTAGTATTGCTGTTTCTTTGCTGATTTTTTGTCTAGAAAATTTATCCAGTGATGTCAATGGGGTATTAAAGTCCCCTACTATGATTGTATTGCTGTCACTCTCTCCCTTGATATCTTCCAAAAGTTTTTTTATGTATTTGGGTGCTCCTGTATTGGGTGCATATATGTTTACCAGAGTTAAATCCTCTTGTTTTATCGATCCCTTTAGTATTATAAAGTGGCCTTCCTTATCTCTTGTTATGGCCTTCACTCTAATGTCTATTTTGTCAGGTATAAGTATTACTACCCCAGCTTTTTTTTTCACTACTGTTTGCCTGAAAAAAATTTCCCATGCCTTCACTTTCAGTCTGTGTGAGTCCTTTGTTCTGAGGTCAGTCTCTTGTAGACAGCCTATATATGTGTCATGTTTTCTTATCCATTCAGTCACTCTATGTCTTTTGATTGGCGCATTTGATCCATTTACATTTAAGTTCTTATTGATAGGTACTTGTTTATTGCCTGTGTTCCTTCTTCCCTTTCTATTTCTTCTTTTTACACAAGTCCCTTTAGCATTTCTTGCATTGCTGGCTTGGTGGTAATAAACTCCCTTAGTCTTTTTTTTGTCTGCGAAGGTCCTGATTTCACCTTCAATTGATAGCCTGTCTGGATAGAGTATTCTTGGATTCAGTCCCTTGCTTTGCATCACTTTGTAAACTTCATTCCATTCCCTTCTGGCCTGATGTGTTTCTGTTGAGAAATCATCTGATAGTCTAATGGGACAAAGATTCCTTGTAGGTAAATTTCTATCTCTCTCTTACAGCCCTTAAGATTCTTTCTTTGTCATTAACATTTGCCATTGTAATTACAATGTGTCTTGGTGTGGGTCTTTTGAAGTTCCTCTTGTTTGGGACTCTGTGCTTGTGTGACTGTTTTCTTCCCCAAGTCAGGGAAGTTTTCTGTCATTATTCCTTTAAATAGGTTTTCTGTTCCTTGTTCCTCTTTTTGACCTTCTGGCACCTCTATTATATGTATGTTACTTGTTTCAAGTTGTCCCAAAGTTCCCTTAAACTTTCCTCCCGCTTTTAATTTTTTTTTTCTAATGGTTGTTCAGATTGGATGTTTTACTACTCTGTCTTCTGACTCGCTGATTTGGTCCTCTGCTTCTTCTAGTCTATTGTTGAAACCTTCCATTGTGGTTTTTATTGCAGCTATATCATTCTTCATATCCTCTTGATTCTTACATATGTTGATTTTCTTATCCAACAAGTTTAGGACTTTCATGACCCTTACTCTGAATTCTTTCTCTGACATATTGCTTGCCTCCATTTCATTAGTTCCTTTTCTTTCCTTGGGGAAATCATTAGCCCAGAGTCTTGGTCTGCTTTGCATCTCACATCTTTATTATCTCTGCTCTGAGTTGCACCCCCTCCTCCCATGGATCTGATCTCTCAGTTTTCCCCTTCAGATGCTCGGGGTGGTGGGTGCACATGCACAGTTCCTCTTGTGTGTGACTCCCTGTGAGGACCCAGAGCCCTCTAGCATGCAATTTGCTGTGTGGGCCTGGCACCCATGGCCAGGTGGCGCCCTAGGTCCCTCTGGCAGTGTACTTGCAGCAGGGACCTGTGGCCCATGGCTGAGAATACCAGATTGCTCTGGGTCACCCTGGCAGAGCTCTCTTGAGGCCCAGAGTGGGGCATATGCTGGGTTGCTCTGGGTAGCCCTGGCAGGACTGTGTTATTCCTAGTCACCCCAGCAGCAAGTCCCTGGGCTTGGGTTGGAGTGGGTACACATTGCTCTGGGTCATACAGTCCTTGCTTTCCTGTGGCCCCGAGTGAGGCATGCTGGGTTGCTCCAGTTTTCCCCTCCCTAGTGTGAAGTGGGGGCAGGTTGCTCTGGATCACACAGTCTGTGCTGTCCTGTGGCCCGGAGTGGGGGCGTGTACTGAGTTGCTCTGGGTCACCCCTTCCCAAGGCCCTGGGTGAAGAGGACATGGGTTGCTCTGGGTCGCACAGTCTGTGCTGTTCTGTGGCCTGGAGTGGGGCGTGCACTGGGCTGCTCCAGGTCACCTCAGAAGCAGGCCCCAGGGCTCAGTGGCTCCAGGTCAGACTGACCACATGATTCTGGGGCCTGGAACGGGGCAAGACACAGAGATCCCCCTGGCTTGCACTCACTGAGAGGTCCTGGAGCTGGATCCTGGGATGCTGGGTCCCAGTGGACTATGGCAAGAGCTCACTGCAGATGCCTGGGACCCTGCCGGGAGAAACTGTGCCACTCACTTCCAGGGCATGGTGGTGGTTCCACGTGGGTTATGGCTGGCAAGCAGTGTTCTCTAGGCGTCCTCTGCACTTCCTTATTAAAAATTGTCTCCTTAGCCATGACTAATTTGTTAATTCTGGGTGGATGTTGTCTGATTTAGTCCCTTTTCAGGCCTGGCCCCAGGAGGAGGTGTGTGACATTTCTGCCTATTAGGCCACCATTTTGGGAAAAAAAGCTCTCTCAGCTTTAATTTTTCCATTATTAAAATAGTAAACACAACTTCCCACCAGAAATATTGTACAGGTAAAGAGAGAAGAATGTTTGTGAAAAATGTTGCACACTATTTGACACTTACTAAATCTTTTTTTTGGCGGGGGGGGGGGGGGGGGTTCAGAGCATGGTTTAATGCATTCTTACATCAAAGTTATTTTCAGAAACATGGAAAGTCCTAAGTCGTCACACTGTGGATTTCCTCGCGATCCATGCTGAAGGCTGGGGCTGTTCCAGATGCAGCAAGTGCTGAGATGGAACCTGTTGGCACCACCAGTCACCAGATGGGTCTGAGGAGGGTCAGTTTAATTAGTCGTTTTTCTTAAACTTGCCATTGGTGTAGAGCACCCAGTCCAGAATCAGTCTCCAGTCAGTGGCCCACACTAGCCCCATGGTGCCCATGGCGCCCCCTGGGCATCCGGTTCTTGGCCAGTTGGACATAGCAGGGGCCCAGGAACTTGCTCATTGTCTCATTGAGGTCTGAAGTTCAGGGTGACCCAGGTTCCTTCTGGCCAGGACACACAGCTTAGAGCCGCAGAGATGCCCCAGCCTGGGTCGACAGGGCACACGACATCTGGATTCCTGGGCCACTGAGCACACAGACCCACTAGTAAAACTTTTAAGAGCTTCACTTTCCTTCTTTTGCTGTGTTAGCTGGATGCTCATGTCCTTAACTGCTGGAGGGAAGGCCTGGACTGTCAGCAAGGCGGGAGTCTGCCCTGAAGGCAAGTGGACTTTTTCAAAATGTTTAAACTCCACTGCCTCTTGCCTGGTATTACTAGAAAGGGCACTGCACCCTTCCTCCCAAAGAACTTGGAACCAGAAGCAAAAGAAATAGCATAGGCAAGGGAGGCAGGGACACTGAGACAGTCACAAGGTTAAGAAGCTGTTATTACAGTCTCTCCATCACCTGGCTTTCAGTGTGAATTACGTATACTCATGCTTGGTTTAAAGTAGCATCTCTGTTACATTCAAATGGGTCTACATAGCTTTAAAGTATAAATGTGCTTATATAAGTCCCTGGGACACAGTGATTATTGGTTCTTAAAATGTATAAGATCATATTAGTTTATCTTGCTAGAAAAGACCAAGGATGCTATGGAGGTCAAAGTAACTATTTACTTTTACAATAAAGCTCATAGAAAATGAGGTTAAAATAGGGTTGGATTTATGGGTATGATAGAACATCCTGCTATTATAAATCGATGTCAGGTTAGAAGTCTGATTGGTCTGGATGAGCCCTAATTAAAAAGAATTGTCTCCCTAGCTGGTTTGGCTCAGTGGATAGAGCATCGGCCTGCAGGATGAAGCGTCCCGGGTTCAATTCTGTTCAAGAACACATGCCTGGTTGTGGACTCTGTCCCCAGTAGGGGACATGCTGGAGGCAGCCAATCAATGATTCTCTCTCATCATTGATGTTTTTATCTCTCTCCCTCTCCCTTCCTCTCTGAGATCAATAAAAAATATATATTTTTAAAAAAGAATTGTCTAGATGGCCAGTCAAGACTCAGGAAGAATTTGGAACTACATAGAGCTAACAGGAGTTTTGAGGAGAATAGAATGCCCTAGACAGGAAGGGAATGATCAGACTCGAGTCCTGGCTTGGTCACTAACTTGCTATGCAACCTGGATATGGCCCTCAGCTCCTCATAGACCCAGTGATCTGCAAGCTGTAGGTAGGGGATTCTGAGTTTCACTCCCTTCTCAAGTGCTTTGTGTGAAAGTTACATTCCTTTGAGTCTATTAAGACCCCTTGAGAAGAGAGAATCCTATACTGAACTTAAGCTACGGGGTAAAAATGAGGTGTGGGAGGCAGAGAATGGAAAACAAAATTAGCAAATGCATAAAAAAACACATAAAATATAAATAAATTTTTAAAAATTTATATTTATTTTTTAAAGTATTACCGATGTCCTCTTCCCCACCCCCCTCACCCCTATCTAGCCCCACCCACGCCCCACCCCAGGCCTTCACCACACTATTGTCTGTGTCCATGGGCTATGTATATATGCATGTAAGTTCCTGGTTAATCTCTCCCCACCCCACACCACACTTCCCTCTATAATTCACCAGTCTGTTCTATGGTTCTATGTCTCTGGATCTATTTTGTTCATTAGATCCCACATACGGGTGAGATCATGTGACACTGGTCTTTCTCTGACTGGCTTATTTCACTCAGCATAACACTCTCCAGGTCCCTCCATGTAGAATTATATTTTAAATGGCCTTTAGAGTGGGTACCTTAAACCAAAATTATGCCTTCACAAGTTCAAGAGGATATAGGTAGCATACCTACTTTCTGGTCTTAACTCTTTTAATAAGGTTTTTGTTGATTAGAGAGAGAGAGAGGAAGGGAGAGGAAAGAGGGAGGGAGTGAGGGAGGGAGGATGAGAGAGAAGGAGGACGAGTGACAGAGAAACATTGATGTGAGAGAGAAACATGGATTGGTTGCTTCCTGTGCCCTGATGGGAGGTCCGCTGGCTGGCGACCTTCCCGAGCGGGGGACAGTGCTCTGAGCCCCCAGGGCTGCTCTTCTCGCCGGGCTGGCTGTGGAGCGTGCGGCTCTGCCTCAGGCAGCCCCCGCCTTTCAGTGTCCACTTTCTTCTGTACGAAACAAGGCAAGGCCACCTGCTGATCTAAGTTTAGGGGTAAATAGCAGAGTGTGTGCATAAGCCGCGAGATGTGAGAGGAACCAGGGCGTGGGGAGCAGCGGGCGGGGTCCAGGCTCCGCACCTCCAGAGGGCGCCCCTCCCGGCGACCGCCCCAGCTCCCCCCACCCCACCCCCACCCCCGCCACCCCGGCTTCCGGCTCCCCTGGCTTCCCACGGGGCCTGGGAGCTTCTGCACACGCCCTGCTCCCAGTGAGCGCAGGAGCCGAGCGCAGGCGCCGGGAAGCAGGGCGGTGGGGCCCAGGGCCGGGCGGGTCCGCCTGCTCCAGGCAGCTTGCAGAGAAAGGCAGGAGGCCGCAGAGGGCAGGGGGCTCCTCCGAGCAGGGGGCGCTGCTCCCGAGAAAGAGGCGCAGAGGCGGGCTGCTCGCGCCCGGAGCTCCCCGCAGCCCAGCCCTGAGGGTCCCGCGGAGAAAAGGAAGAGACGGCGCTTGGGAAGCATGGCCTTTCCTCCTGACCCGCTTCTTTCCGGCACCGAGGCCCTCCGCGCCCGCCCGAGGCCGCCTGCGCAGGAGGGGCGCTCCTGCTCCCGAGGCTGCAAACGCCTCCTCTCGGCCCTGTCCCCGGGGAGGGAGGGGCTGGAGCGGCCTGGTCCTCAGATTTGCTGTCCGCTCCGCACCGGCCGCCTCCATCCGGCCGCCTCCATCCGGCGGCCTCCATCCCGCGGCCTCCATCCGGCCTCCTCCATCCCACGGCCTCCATCCCGCGGCCTCCATCCGGCCTCCTCCATCCGGCCTCCTCCATCCCACGGCCTCCTCCATCCGGCCGCCTCCATCCCGCGGCCTCCATCCGGCCGCCTCCATCCCGCGGCCTCCATCCGGCCGCCTCCATCCGGCCTCCTCCATCCCGCGGCCTCCATCCCGCGGCCTCCATCCGGCCGCCTCCATCCGGCCTCCTCCATCCGGCCGCCTCCATCCGGCCTCCTCCATCCCGCGGCCTCCATCCGGCCTCCTCCATCCGGCCGCCTCCATCCCGCGGCCTCCATCCGGCCTCCTCCATCCGGCCTCCTCCATCCGGCCGCCTCCATCCGGCAGCCTCCATCCCGCGGCCTCCATCCGGCCTCCTCCATCCGGCCTCCTCCATCCGGCCGCCTCCATCCCGCGGCCTCCATCCCACGGCCTCCATCCCACGGCCTCCATCCGGCCTCCTCCATCCCGCGGCCTCCATCCCGCGGCCTCCATCCGGCCTCCTCCATCCCGCGGCCTCCATCCGGCCTCCTCCATCCGGCCTCCTCCATCCGGCCGCCTCCATCCCGCGGCCTCCATCCCACGGCCTCCATCCGGCCGCCTCCATCCGGCCGCCTCCATCCGGCCGCCTCCATCCGGCCGCCTCCATCCCGCGGCCTCCATCCCACGGCCTCCATCCGGCCTCCTCCATCCGGCCGCCTCCATCCCGCGGCCTCCATCCCACGGCCTCCATCCGGCCTCCTCCATCCAGCCGCCTCCATCCGGCTGCCTCCATCCCGCGGCCTCCATCCCGCGTCCCCACAGACGCCCCTGAGAACCCCCTGTCTTCCTTCTGCTCAAAGGAAGGCCACAGAGATTTGGGGGGTTGGGATTAAGACAGGCTGGAGTGTGAATCCCTCCTATCCCACTCGTTGCATATATAACATTGGGAACATGTTCTGAAACTATGTGTGTCTCAGTTTGCTTTACTGTGAAATGGGAGCAATGCTGGCCTCGCCGTATGGCTGTAAGGGTTTATACACAGAGGAGAATGGACGGGAGGCGCATAGCACGTGCTCAGCAGAGTATGGCTCTTGTTTTTAATCTCCACCCACTCCCATAGTCACCAATTTTACTCTTTCTGGCTTAAATCAGGCAACACTCCTTAATTTACTCATATGCCTCTAGCTGCAACTTAAGTCTTCTTTTTTCTTCCATTCCCAAGATGAGATACATGTACATTTCCCCATCCCTCCACTGAGTACAACTAAAAAGCCTGGGCATTACATGTAAAACGAACATAAGATTCTGAAAGGCGGAGAGAAGGTGGAAGACCAGCGAGGGGCCTCAGGACCCACAGAACAGCACAGCGTTGCGTTCTCTGAGTCTTCTTGATGCTCCATATATCCCAGACTTGGAGCTGAAGAAACTAGAAACTCAGATATGGCCCTGGGCAGATTAAACATAACTCAACAAAAGCCTCTTCTTCCTCGCCAGAGACCAGGAGAGGAAGACCAAGATGGAAACTTTTAGAAAATGATCACTTGCTTCCTGCCAAAAAGCAACGAAAACAATGTGTTCCCATCCCCACTCTTGCCAGCCTTGGCCAGTGGGGAGCCTAGATGTCTATCCTTGTCCAGCAGGAAGGAGATACTCAATGCTGACCAGGTGCTGTCAGCAAAAGCCAAGTAGGAAATGGCAACTCTCACCCCTGACAGTCAGTACTACCCACTCCTTATTGTCAATGGAGGCCATGGGAGGGGAGCCTGGACCGCCACTGCCACCAGCACTTCGCCCTCTCCACTGGGCTCGCTTCAGATGAGGACAAGTGGAGAGACAGACCTTGCATAGCTGCCCAGCTGGGGGCAGTAATGAGACACATCTACCCTGCCCAGCCTGGGGGTGTCAGGAGAGGCCCAGGGGAGCCAGAACTCCCATACTCACCAGCTACAGCAAAGATCCCCCGCATTAGATGTAAACATAGGCTCAATGAGAGCCTCTGCATCTGCCTCCCCCTGGCAGAATCCACACGGGCCCTGCTCTCCCCTTCTGGAGTGTTTGTTGTCAGAGGAAGCCAGCTCAACTAGAATGTTTAAAGAAGATACAGAACATTAACACATAAGACAACAATGTCCAGATTTCAATAGAAACTTCTTTATCACAACAACTAGAAAGATTTCTAGCTGAATGTGAAGAAAAAGACAATCAGTAGGTATTAACACCAACACCAAGGTGACAAAGATGTTAGAATTCTGTAGGGGCCATGATAACAATGAACATTATTAAAACGAATTTTAAAAAGAGAAACAAAGAAATCCTTAGCTAAGAAATAGAAACTTTCAGCCAGCAAGCAAAAGACAAAAAGAAGAATCTGATAAAAATTTTGCAACTAAAAAATTATTAAAATAAAAACTCATGAGCTGTGAGTTATGGTAAAGATGGCAGTAAACTCTGTGCTTGCCTCCTCCTACAACCACATCAAAATCACAACTAAATTATAGAACAGCCGCCATTGAGAGCCACAGGAGCACTAGCTGAGCAGAAGTCCTAGCAGTAAGGACGTACGGAAAAAGCCATGTCCAGACTGGCAGGAGGCCGGAGCTGTGGAATGGGCAGGTCCCATGCCCGCAGTGTGGCATCTGGAGTTGGGAGGGATATCTCAGCTGGAAAGGTCCGCGGAGGACAGAAGGATTCCAGCCCACAACACGCTCCCCAGGCTGGGCACCAGGACTGGGAAGCGGAGTTTCCATAATCGCTGGTTGCAAAAGCCAGTGGGGACTGCCTCTGAGGACGGGGCTGCTGGAGACAGAAGCGACCTCCTCAAGGGCTTGCGCACAACGTACTCACTCACAAACTCCCTCGCTCTACACTCCAGCTCAGGGCAGCAGCTTGAAAACACCCACTTCAGAAGTGACGCCTGAAGGCAGACTCAGCAGGAAAAGCCTTGCTCAGGTGCCTTGTAATCAAGAACAACAATGATGTCCACTTTCACCACTTTCGTTCCACATAATATTGCAGGTCCTAATCGAAGCAATGAGACAAAAACAGATCAAATGCATCCAAATTGGAAAGGAAGAAGTAAAACTGTCATTACTTGCGGATGACAAGATACTATATATAAAGGAACTTAATAAGCTCATGCGCACCACAAAGGAAAAAAAAAACCTATTAGCATTAATACATGAATTCTTTAAAGTAGTATGATAAACGTTAATATTAAGAAATCAGTTTCGCCGAAACCGGTTTGGCTCAGTGGATAGAGCGTCGGCCTGCGGACTGAGAGGTCCCAGGTTCGATTCCGGTCAAGGGCATGTACCTGGGTTGCGGGCATATCCCCAGTAGGAGATGTGCAGGAGGCAGCTGATCGATGATTCTCTCTCATCGATGTTTCTAACTCTCTATCTCTCTCCCTTCCTCTCTGTAAAAATCAATAAAATATATTTTAAAAAAAAAGAAATCAGTTTCATTTTTATATACTAATAACAATATCAGAGATGGAAATTAAGAAAACAATTTCTTTTACAATTGCATCAAAAAGAGTAAAATACCTAAGACTAAATTTAACTAAGGAGGTAAAAGACATGTAGTCAAAAATATAAGACACTGAAGAAATAAACTAAGAAGACATTAATAAATGAAAGGATATACAATGCTCATCGATAATAATTAGTATTGTTTAAATGCCCATGCTATCAAAAACAATCTACAGATTCAATGCTATTCATATCAAAATACCAATGGCATACAGAACTAGACCAATAATTTTGAAATTTATATGGCATCACAAAAACACAAACAAAAAATAGCCAAAGCAATCTTGAGAGAGAAGGACAAAGTTGGAGGTATGATACTACCTGATATTAAACTACTGTCTATTTCAAGGCTATAGTAATCAAAACAGCAGGGTACTGGCATGAAAATAGACACGTAGATCAAAGAAACAGAATAGAGGGCTGAGAAATAAACCCTTGCCTATATAATCAATGAATATATTACAAAGGAGGCAAGAATAAAAAATGAAATAAAGACATTCTCTTCAATAAACGTGTTAGAAACATTGGGCAGGTACATGCAAAAAAAAAAAAAAAAAGAAACTATACCACTTTCTTACACCATATACCAAAACTTAACTAAAATGGATTAAAGACTTAAATGCAAGATTTGAAACCATAAAACCCTGAAGAAAGCATAGACAGTAGCCTTCTCACATTGCTCTTAGTAATGTTTTTAGGATATGTCTGCCTGGGCAAGCAAAACAAAAGAAAAAATAAACAAATGGAACTACTTCAAACTAAGTTTTGACACTGTGAAGGAAGCTATCAATAAAACAAAAAGACAGCCTACTGACTGGAAGAAGATTTTCACCAGTGACAATGATCTGATAAGGGGTTAATATCCAAAATATATAAGAACTAATACAACCAAAAAAATTTCAATTAAAAATTCAGAGGACCAGAATAGACATCTTTTCCAAGAGGACAGATATGTTCAATAGACATATAAAAAAGATGCTCAGAGTCACTAACCATCAGAGGAATGCAAATTAAAGTCACAGTGAGATATTATCTCACACCTGTCAGAATGGCTATCATTAATAAATCAAAATCAAGTTTTGTGGAAAATGTGGAGAAAAGGAACCTCATGCATTGCTGATAGGATTGTAAATTGATGCAGCCACTATGGAAAAACAGTTTGGAGGCTGCTCAAAAAATTAAAAATAGAACTATCACATGACACAGCAATTCCACTTCTGGGTATTAATCCAAAGAAATCCAAAACAATAATTCAAAAAGATATATGTATCCCTATGTTCACTGACTATTTACCATAGTCAAAATATGAAAGCAACCTAAATTGCCATCAATACATTAAAGGATTAAAAAAAGTAGTACACATATACAATGGAATATTACTCAGCCACAAAAATGAAATATTACCACTTGTAGCAACTGGGATGGACCTAAAGGGTATAATGCTATGTAAAATTCATCAGACAACAAAAGGCAAATACCACATGGTTTCACTAATATGGAACCTAAAAAAATAAATAAATAAATAAATAAATAAATAAATAAATAAATAAAACAGAAGCTAACTTATAGACACAGAGAACAAATTGTTGATCACCAGATAAGAGGAGGTTTGGGATTGGGTAAAAAAGGTGGAAGAGATTAAGAAATAAAATTGCCAGTTACCAAATAGTCATGGGGATTTAAAGTACAATGTAGTCAACAATATTGTAATATCTATGTATGGTGTCAAATGGGTTATATGTGATCACTTCTTAAAGTATATGAATGTCTGATCACTATGTTGTAAACCTGAACTAATTAATACTGCATATCAACCATAATTAAAGGAAAAATTTTAAAAATACAGTTGTTACCAGAATAGCCCTTTCTCACAGATTAGTCAAAACAGTGAACTTCATCATGTGAAGATCTCAATGGATTCCAGAAAGTTAATTGGTCAAGGCAAAGAAAAAAAAATAATAATAAAGCAGTATTGTCTGAATAAGAGTCCCGTGACTTTCCTATAGAATAATTAACTTTCAATTAAACAAAAGTGCTATTGAATTCAAACTGAGTGAATAGTCAAAGGGATTCAGAGTGTACATTCATACTGACATATATTATGGTCTTGGAAAATGGGCCACTTATAAGAGGTTTATTTTATATGTTTAATAAGGTCATTATTTTATAAATGAATAAGTTTTAATTAGTCTCAGTAGAATGGACAAGCACCCAGGCTATGGCTTAGTGTTTGAGTGCTGACCTATGAACCAGGAGGTTATGATTTGGTCAGGGCACATTTCCGGGTTGTGGGCTCCATCCCCAGTAGGGGGTGTGCAGGAGGCAGCCAATCAATGATTCTCTCTCATCATTGATGTTTCTATCTCTCTCCCCCCTCCTGTCCTCTCTGAAATCAATAAAAATATATTTTAAAAAAAAGAAGAATACAACAAGCTAGGTAGGTACCAACAGCAGGAGTCAGATAAGAGAATATCAGGATACTGTGATTTCTTCAACAAGGGACTGTTTAATGGTCTGTATTAAGGGACAGGAGTGAGACTGAAATAAATCAAGAGACATTATAAAAGAAATTGAACAGGAAAATGGGGGTGGGAGGGCCTTGCAACCTAGTTCAGTATCTGGTTAAAATTGTAGTCTTCCTTCCCCACTCTGACTGACTTGGGCGGAGCTGCGGAGCCTAACCCCAGGGCCCGCCAAGACCGACTTGGGTGGAGCTGCGGGGACCCTCAGGGGCAGCCTCAGAGGTGATATATAGATCACAGCCTCCCCACGAGTTCAGTTCAGGCTTTGGATCCGGAATTCCCCTGGACTAGCAGATCTGGGAAATAAAGGTTAAACTTTCCTCCCTCAGAGCTGGCTGATTGTTCTCCTGTGCATTCTGCCACAACAAAATATACTCAAGGTTTTATGTCCAATAGGATGAAGGGCTGAGCAAGGTGAGCTAAGAAAAAAGACAGTTCTAGGGGTCACCTTGGTCCTGGGAAAATGGTGTTTCCGGCAGAGAAGTCAGAAAGGAGAACTGGCAGGAGGGGAAGGTGGTGAGCGAATCAGTACAACACATTTGGGGTTTGACGCCTGGTGGGACAGGCAGAATGGCAAGGACAGGAGAACAGGGGGCTGAGTCCGAGACCAAAGCTTTGGGTGATAAGCAGTCTGGTCATAGAGCAGGGCATGGACTCCAGGCAGAGTAGACCAGAATTTGACACCTACCTGTTCTTATAGAAATGAGATGAAGTACCCAGTTTACAGGGTGAGGGGTTAAAATGCACAGCAGGTACTCAACAATGTCAGCTCTGATTATTGAGGCATCGCTGGGGGCGGGAAGGGGGGGGGGCGGAGAAAGAAGAAGAAAGGCCTAGAAGACCCAGCTGAGGAAAATCCAGAAAAGACTTAGGAAAGTGCTGCATGACATGCTCAGAGGGTCTTAGGAGAAATTGATAAACGAAGGAAGGTGGGGTCAGAATGGGCCTCAATCAGAGACTTCCAGAGGCAGCGTGGGCTTCAGGGGCTGAGAGGAACGCGGAGGCTGTGACAGTGGAGATAGAGATGCGGTAAACACGGTGGACACAAGAAGAAAGAGAGGCCTGGGAAAGTACTAGAGAAAGAGCAAATTCAGTGAAGATTTATTTTCAGTGTCAGGAAGACTGAACTATGATTGAAAAAGAAGAAAACCAAGGAAAGGTCCAGTGAACAAGGAAATACACACTACACTTTGGAGAAAAAAGTAAAGGCACCAAGCTGCAGGTGGAGGCTGAGAGTACAGTCCAGAGAACACAGGTGGGGGGGGTGGGGGAGGGGGTGAGTTGTCCTGAAAGATACAGGAAGGAAATCCTTTCTCTGAAGAGAACGGAGAGAAAACAGGAAAAATGAGGTGTAAACAGGAAAAAACAGAGCGATGTTCTGAGGCTCTGTGAATAGTGGAGGAAAATGTGAGCCAAGCCTAAGCCAACCCAATCTTCTGGATTCATCTGTGGGAAGGGAACCAGTGGCCTCGAGCCACAAGGAAGGGAGGTGATCACACCCTTCATTCGCACTCGGGGACAACTGGAATGCACACACATGGTCTTTCTGTCAAATAAGAACGTTTGTGCTCTGAACAAATGAGCGGAATCCAAAAAGGCGTTGGAGAAGCTTCTGTCAGTCGCCGCCTCTCGGAATGAGTGTCCCGAGGCCACTGGCAGGAAGCACCTCGGTGCTGCAGCACAGTGTGCAGGTTTAGGCTGGAGGCTCGCTGAGAGGGCGTCCTCGGGATCAATGGCTTCTGTGGAAATTGTAGATGCCCCGGTTCCCTGATGTATGTGGCTTTGAAGCCTCAGTCTCACAGGGGCCTAATTCAACAAGTGGCGATCCACTGCGCATGTGGTCCTTGGCATTTTCATTGCTTCATCATTTAAAGGGCACTTCAGGGGGTGTGGAGGAGGGGAGACATATGTTATACTTTAAACAATAAAGAATTTAAAACAAGGATAAAATAAAAAATAAAGGGCAATTCATTGCATGCAATGGAAACAAATAAAACTTCATTTCAGACATTTCTAAATCTAAACCCTACGCTCTCAATAAACCTTCCAGTTTCAATTTCTTTCTTTTTTCTTTTTTTTTTTTTACCTCTGAGTCTATTTTTGATCATCAGTTTATTTGGTTCACTAGATTCCATATATGACTGAGATCATGTGATACTTGTCTTTCTCTGACTGGCTTATTTCACTCAGCCTAATACCCTCCAGAACCCTCCATGCTGTTGGAAATGGTAAGAGTTCTTTCTTTTTTATTGCTGCGTAGTATTCCATCGTGTAGATGCACCACAGCTTTTTATCCACTCATCTGCTGATGGGCACTTTGGCTGTTTCCAAGTCTTAGCTATTGTAAATTGTGCTGTTATGAACATAGGAGTGCATATGTCCTTTCTGATTGGTGTTTTTGATTTCTTGGGATATAGTCCTAGAAGTGGGATCACTGGGTCAAATGGCAGTTCCATTTTTAATTTCTTGAGAAACTTCATACTGTCTTCCATAGTGGCTGCACCAGTCTGCATTCCCACCAGCAGTGCATGAGGGTTCCTTTCTCTCTGCATCCTCGCCAGAACTTGTCGTTTGTTGATTTGTTGATGGTAGCCATTCTGACAGGTGTGAGGTGATACCACAGTGTCGTTTTTATTTGCATCTCTCGGATGAACAGGGACTGAGCATTTTTTCATATGTCTCTTGGGCATCTGTATGTCCTCTTTGGAGAAGTGTCTATCTATCCTTTGCTCACTTTTTAATTGGATTGTTTGTCTTCCTTGTGTTAAGCTGTATGAGTTCCCTGTACATTCTGCAGCACCCTCCCCAGCTCTGGCCAGTCCAGAGGTTTTTTCCCAATGTAATCTTCCTAAACTGCACATTTTACTTAACCTTTGGAGAAAGTCAGGAAATGTTTAAAGGGAAAGGGAGGAGGGCAGGAAGGGCCAGGGGGGGCGCAGGGGAGGGGAACCAAACCATAGGAGAGCAAGTCTCATCATCCTGTGGGTGGAAAAGGCCCCATGCTAACCTGGGAGAGGCAGAGAGGCCCCGGCTTGGCTGCAGTGAAAAATAACAGCGAGCAGGCCCAGCTCTCCGCTCCCTCCAGTGAGGGGGGCCTCGCAGCACACAGGTTCCTTTGTTTGTGGGACCTTGTGCTCCATTTGCACAGCAGCCTGAGGTGCCGCTGGAGGAAATGAAGCCCACCCCAACGGTTCAAGGAACAGCCAGCTCAGGGGATCGCCGGGCAGGTGGAGGAGCTGAAGTGCAGGGATTGGAGGCTGCTCCCTGGAGAAGGGGGTGCTCCCCTGGAGAAGGGGGGCTCCCCTGGAGAAGGGTGTGTTCCCTGGAGAAGGGGCTGCTCCCTGGAGAAGAGGCTGCTCTCTGGAGAAGGGGCTGCTCTCCTGGAGAAGGGGGCTCCTCCCCTGGAGAAGGGGCTGCTCCCTGGAGAAGGGGCTGCTCTATGGAGAAGGGGGCTGCTCCCTGGAGAAGGGGTGCTCCCCTGGAGAAAGAGCCGTAGGCTCTGGCAGCAGGAACATACCCAAAGGGTTTTCTTTGTCACCAAAGGGTCCTGCCTGGGTTGGGAAGGGAACTGAGTTAGGATAATAATCTCTGTATTTAAAAGAGCTTCACAGTTGATAAAACCTTCTCAAAACATACACAGCATTTAATCATTACAAAAGCATCGCATGGTAAAGGGCCTCTACTGCTGGGGTAAAGAGGAGAGGAGGGAGCAGGACCCCTGACCCTTCACCAAGGCAAGACCTTCCAGGGGGGCCTGCGGGCAGCTCCAGCCATGGCTGGCGGTAATGTTCAAGGAACAGTCATCATTTGTCTTCCATCTCTCTCTCTCTCTCTCTCTCTCTCTCTCTCTCTCTCTCTCTCTCCCCCTCTCTCTCTCATTCTCTCTCCCTCTCTCTCTCTCTTTTTCTCTCTCATTTTTTGTTTAAATTTACAGAACAGTATACACTTCTAGCTTTGAAAAAATCCAAACAATACAAAAACGTATGAAACAAATGTACATGTAAAAAGGGAAGTTTTCCTAAGTATAATCATGGTTAAGATTTTCAGCTCTGGCCTGTGTGGCTCAGTGGGTTGTTGTCCCATGCGCCTCAATCCGCAGTAGGGGGTGTGCAGGAGGGAGCCCATCAACGTTCCTTTCTCACAACCATGATTCTCTCCCTTACTCTCCCTTCCTCTCTAGTCTAAAACGATATAAATAATGTTTTAAAAAAAGATTTTCAGCCTTGGCCAGTTGCTCAATGGTTAGAGCATCAGCCTATGGACCGAAGGGTCTCAGGTTAAATTCCTTGTCAAATTTTCAGTCATTTTCTGGTATTTCCTGAATGTATTTATACAACATACAGATACTTGCATCTTTATTAAAACAAAAAGCACAATCTTACCACACATGCCACTGCGTCTGCTCACTTTAACAATGTATTATAGCGGCGGCGCACTGGTGGTTCATGAGGTCCCAAGGTTGGCAACCACTGTATTATAGGATATCATTCCAAAATAAAATATGCAAATCTACACCATTTTCTTATTAACAGCTGGATGATATTTCTCTGCATAAATATATCATTTTCAACTGCATATTCAGGTGATTTCTAGTATTTTGTTTATTAAAAAAAAATGCCAAAATGAACACATCAATATATATCATATAAAGAAACATCAATATATGAATAAATGTCACATATGACTATAAACTGCACACTGTGAAAGTGCTACTTTAGCACGAGTTCCTAAAATTTCTCTGTCAAGACCGTGCTGGAGAAAACCCAAAGGAGAATGATTACAACAGGCAGGACTGTGTAAGGGAGCCTGAGGGAGGGAGAGAGTATGAGGGACAGAGCATAATGGAGGGAGGGAGCATAATGGAGGGAAGGAGTGTGGGGGAGGGAGCTTAATGAGGGAGGGAGTGTGGGGGAGGGAGCATAATAGAGGAAGGGAGTGTGAGGGAGGGAGCATAATGGAGGGAGGGAGTGTGGGGAGGGAGCATAATGGAGGGAGGGAGTGTGGGGAGGGAGCATAATGGAGGGAGGGAGTGTGGGGGAGGGAGCATAATGGAGGGAGGGAGTGTGGGGAGGGAGCATAATGGAGGGAGGGAGTGTGGGGAGGGTACATAATGGAGGGAGGGAGTGTGGGGAGGGAACATAATGGAGGGAGGGAGTGTGGGGAGGGAGCATAATGGAGGGAGGGAGTGTGGGGGAGGGAGCATAATGGAGGGAGGGAGTGTGGGGAGGGTACATAATGGAGGGAGGGAGTGTGGGGAGGGTACATAATGGAGGGAGGGAGTGTGGGGAGGAAGCATAATGGAGGGAGGGAGTGTGGGGGAGGGTACATAATGGAGGGAGGGAGTGTGGGGAGGGAGCATAATGGAGGGAGGGAGTGTGGGGGAGGGAGCATAATGGAGGGAGGGAGTGTGGGGGAGGGTACATAATGGAGGGAGGGAGTGTGGGGAGGGTACATAATGGAGGGAGGGAGTGTGGGGAGGAAGCATAATGGAGGGAGGGAGTGTGGGGGAGAGAGCATAATGGAGGGAGGGAGTGTGGGGAGGGTACATAAAGGAGGGAGGGAGTGTGGGGAGGGAGCATAATGGAGGGAGGGAGTGTGGGGAGGGTACATAAAGGAGGGAGGGAGTGTGGGGAGGGAGCATAATGGAGGGAGATAGTGTGGGGGAGGGAGCATAATGGAGGGAGGGAGTGTGGGGAGGGTACATAAAGGAGGGAGGGAGTGTGGGGAGGGAGCATAATGGAGGGAGGGAGTGTGGGGAGGGTACATAAAGGAGGGAGGGAGTGTGGGGAGGGAGCATAATGGAGGGAGATAGTGTGGGGGAGGGAGCATAATGGAGGGAGGGAGTGTGGGGAGGGAGCATAACGGAGGGAGGGAGTATGGGGAGGGAGCATAATGGAGGGAGGGAGTGTGGGGAGGGAGCATAATGAGGGAGGGAGTGTGGGGAGGGAGCATAATGGAGGGAGGGAGTGTGGGGAGGGAGCATAACGGAGGGAGGGAGTATGGGGAGGGAGCATAATGGAGGGAGGGAGTGTGGGGAGGGAGCATAATGAGGGAGGGAGTGTGGGGAGGGAGCATAATGGAGGGAGATAGTGTGGGGGAGGGAGCATAATGGAGGGAGGGAGTGTGGGGAGGGTACATAAAGGAGGGAGGGAGTGTGGGGAGGGAGCATAACGGAGGGAGGGAGTATGGGGAGGGAGCATAATGGAGGGAGGGAGTGTGGGGAGGGAGCATAATGAGGGAGGGAGTGTGGGGAGGGAGCATAATGGAGGGAGATAGTGTGGGGGAGGGAGCATAATGGAGGGAGGGAGTGTGGGGAGGGTACATAATGGAGGGAGGGAGTGTGGGGAGGGTACATAATGGAGGGAGGGAGTGTGGGGAGGGAGCATAATGGAGGGAGGGAGTGTGGGGAGGGAGCATAATGAGGGAGGGAGTGTGGGGAGGGAGCATAACGGAGGGAGGGAGTGTGGGGAGGGAGCATAATGGAGGGAGGGAGTGTGGGGGAGGGAGCATAATGGAGGGAGGGATTGTGGGGAGGGAGCATAATGGAGGGAGATAGTGTGGGGGAGGGAGCATAATGGAGGGAGGGAGTGTGGGGAGGGTACATAATGGAGGGAGGGAGTGTGGGGGAGGGAGCATAACGGAGGGAGGGAGTGTGGGGAGGGAGCATAATGGAGGTAAGGAGTGTGGGGGAGGGAGCATAATGGAGGGAGGGAGTGTGGGGAGGGAGCATAATGAGGGAGGGAGTGTGGGGGAGGGAGCATAATGGAAGGAGGGAGTGTGGGGGAGGGAGCATAATGGAGGGAGGGAGTGTGGGGGAGGGAGCATAATGGAGGGAGGGAGTGTGGGGGAGGGAGCATAATGGAGGGAGGGAGTGTGGGGAGGGAGCATAATGGAGGGAGGGAGTGTGGGGGAGGGAGCATAATGGATGGAGGGAGTGTGGGGGAGTTACGGAGCAGGAGGGAGGAATTTTGAGGGAGGGAAGGATACAAGGAATATGAGAGCGTGTATGTGTATGTGTGTGCGTGGATGTTATATATGGATTAGCATGCGTATGTTTGTGTAATTGTGTGCGTATGTGTGTGCTAATGTGTGTCTGGATGTGTGTGTGGATATGTGTGTGTGTGTGTGTAGATATATGTGGGGATGTATGTGTTGTGTATGTTTGTGTTTGTGTGTGCATATATGTGTGTGTTTATATGTATGTATGTATGTGTGGATATGTGTGTGGTGTGTTTGGATATGTGTGTTTGTGTGTGTATGGATGTGTGTTTGTGGACGTTTGTGTGTGGGGAGATATTTATGTGTGTGTATGTGAGTGCAGATATGTGTGCATGTGTATGTGTGTATATGTGTGTTGATGTGTGTGTGGATATGTGTGTAGTGTGTGGTTCTGTCTGTGTGTGTTGATAATGTGTGTGTGGATATCTGTGTGTATGTGTGTGTGTGGATGTTCCATATGTGTGTGTGTGGATATGTATGTAGTGTGTGTATGTGTGTGTCTGTAGTGTGTGTTGATGTGTGTGGATATGTTTGTGTGGATTTGAGTGCAGGTATGTGTGTATGTGTATGTGTGTATATGTGTGTGTTGATGTGTGTGAATATGTGTGGTGTGTGTGTGTGTCTGTATGTGTGGTGTGTATGTAGATGTGTGTGTGTGACTGTATGTGTCTTGTGTATGTGTGTGTCTGTATGTGTGGTGTGTATGTAGATGTGTGTGTGTGACTGTATATGTCTTGTGTATGTGTGTGTCTGTATGTGTGGTGTGTATGTAGATGTGTGTGTGTGACTGTATGTGTCTTGTGTATGTGTGTGTCTGTATGTGTGGTGTGTATGTAGATGTGTGTGTGTGACTGTATGTGTCTTGTGTATGTGTGTGTCTGTATGTGTGGTGTGTATGTAGATGTGTGTGTGTGACTGTATGTGTCTTGTGTATGTGTCTGTGTGTGTGTGTGTGTGTGTGTCTGACTGTTCCATGGTGAGGGAGTATTGGTGGTTCGGGCTCTCCTGGCCACAGAGTCACTGAGTCTGCTAGAGCCATTCCCTGGGTGCATTCCCACCTGGAGAAACTTCACCTTGACGGGTTGGCAAGTCCTCCTGGGGAGCAGATGCTGGAAGAGGCATCAGCTAGGCATTAAGGCCTGGACTCACGCACACCCTGCCCCAGACTCGGCGTGCCCACAGAGGTCACAACCCAGACTCCTGGTGCCTGCAGCGGACACTGGCAAGACCTCCACACACCTGGCAGGCACCCAGCCTGACCTCATGCACCCAACCGGGACCCAGCATGCAATCTGTGCCATGTCTGTGCCACTGCCACTGACCCAGCAGGACACTCACCCCCGCTGTGGACTCGCCTACCACCACCGCCATCCTAGAGCACAGCTGCTGGCTCTGCTGCCAACCTAGAGCCCAGCTGCTGACTCCACCACCAGGCTTGGGGCAGGTCCCCGCTGGAGGCCGGAAGGTGGGTGGAGCCTCCCCTGCCCTGGACCTACTAGAACTGAGGACCTGAGGAGACTGAAGAGCCTGCTGTCTGCTGTGAGAGGGGAGGCCTGGGACTGAGAGGAGGCCTGAGGGCTGGCTGTGGAGACGGGGAGTGGGTGCAGCATGGAAGCCTGGGCTGAAGTCCCTGGATAGAGCAGGACTAGCTCCCCCATCACTCAGCCTGGGAAACTCCTCTGACCAGTGGGAGGGACCACACAGTGGAGCTCAGGGCCAGCCTCACTGGAGGGGCCTGAAGGACATACCCAGCATTGAATCTGGGGGCCTTCTATTTCTTAGGGAATTCTGCTCATGATGAGAAAGGGGGCTGGACAGTAGCTCCAGGAAGGAGGCTCAGCCCTGCCCACCTGGAACACAGGTGAGGGGCCCTCTTTCTCCCAGACAAAACACTGACCTGACCTGCAGTGACCGGAGGCAAGGGAGCAGCCTGGGGCAGGAAATCTGTGCTCCTGAAGGTGGCAGAGAGGAGGTGCCAACAAACCAGTCAGAGCTGAGGCATTGGAAGAAGAGGAAGGGCCTGCCCTCCCCCACCTACAAGCTACTGGCATCACCCCCAACACAAGTCTGACCTTGCCATCCTGGCCAAGGCCAGGATACCCCTGCAGAGCCCAGCTCCATGAAGGAAGGGAGAACCAATCAGAACATGGACAATCAAGGTGTGAGACTCGAGGTAGACCCAGTCTTTTAGCAAATTACTCCCCCAACCCCCCTTACTCGACTACTAGGGGCTTCAACTCCTCGGACCTCAATCAGACTGCCCAGGGCCAGAAAGGGACAGTGACTCACACTGACCTGCACCAGAGAAGCTCCCAGGAGGCCCAGAATAGACGCACCAAGAGACCAGATTCAACACATCAGAGCAAAATCCATCGAACTCCACAAATAACGGACCCAAAGGTTTTTGAGTGTGTGAGTGTGTGTGGTTTTGTTTTTTGGTCTGTGTGTGTGTGTGTAACTTTTTCTTGGTTTTATTTTACTGTTGTTTGTTTGTTTATTCTCATTTTTTTCTTTCTTCACTTTTTTCTTGCATTTCTCTAATTTCTCTCTTTCCTTCTATTCTATTCTCCTTTTGTCTCTTCTTATTTTATTTGGTTTTCCTCTTTTTTCCCATTTTACTTTTCCTATCCATATCTTAATATATCCATTATTTCTACATTTTAAATTCATTATTATTATTTCATTTATTTTCAGTTTCCTTCTCTTTTTTCCTCCTATACTAGTTTGTTTTGCTTCCATATAGCCATTTTCTTCTTCTTCTTTCTCCCTTGTTATTTATAACTCCTTTAGGTTTTTGGTCACGTGTCATTTAGTATTCTTTTTATTTCTTTCTTTGCTTTGCTTTCTCTTCTTTTTCCTTCTTAGTCTTTCCTGTTGTTGCATTGAGTATCTTGATTTTTATGGTGTTTTGGTTTGGCCCGGTTGTATCTTGTTCTGTTCTGTCAGGACCTGTACAACAACTGGCATGACAACGTTGGGGTTGAGCTTCACTAGCAGAAAGTTGGAGGGAAGATCCCTCCCATGAACAGAACATCAACAACCAAGTTCCAATTACAACAGGGGAGCCCAAATAACACACCCAAGGGGCATTCCTAGAGCAGACAGCTCAGGAGATCAAAGAGACTGCAACACTGGACCCCTCAAGATACCTTCTACATAACACCACCCCACAAAGACTGGGAGGCATAAAAATCTATCTAAACACAGAAACAAATGCAAAGTGACAGCTAAAATGGGGAGAACAAAAAACAACCCCAAAATGAAAGAATAAAAAGGAATCTCCAGGAAAAGAATTCAATGAAGTGGAGGCAAGCAACCTATCAGACACAGATTACAAAGTAATGGTTTTAAAGATGCATAAGGAGCTTAGTGCAAATTACAAGAAACTCAGTGGGAACTATAGCAACATGAAAAATGAAATAGACATCATGAACAAGACCAAATAGAAATGAAGAATAACATATCTGACATCAAGAACACACTAGAAGAAATTAAAAGTAGATTTAATGAAACAGAGAATCAAATCAGCGAGTTGGAAGACAAGATAGATATAAATACACAATTAGAGCAGCAAATAAAAAAAAGAATTAAAAAGCAGGAAGATAACTTAAGGGAGCTCTGGGACAAGATGAAACATAACAATATCCACATTATAGGAATACCAAAGGGGGAAGAATGTGACCAAGGAACAGAGAACCTGTTTAAAGAAATAATGACAGAAAACTTCCACAACCTAATGAAGGAAAATATCATACAAGTTCAGGAGGCACAGAGAGTCCCAATCGGGGTGAGCCCAAAGGGACCCATACCTAGACACATCATAATTAAATATGGCAAACATTAAAGACAAAGGAAGAATCTTAAAGTCAGCAAGAGAAAGATAAAAAATCACCTACAAAGGATTCCCATTAGAATTTCAGCTGACTTCTCAATAGAAACACTTCATGCCAGAAGGGAATGGCATGAAATATTCAAAGTAATAAAAAGCAAGGGCCTAAATCCGAGCCCACTGTATCTAGCAGGCTATCATTTAAAACCAAAGATGAAATATAAAGCTTTCCAGACCAAAAAGAAAAGGTTAAAGGAATACATTACCACCAAACCAGCAATGCAAGAAAGGTTAAAGCAATAGCTTTAAGAAGAAAAGGAGAGAGGGAGGATCATAGGCATAAAGAAAATTAAAAAGGCAATAAATAAATACCTATCAATAATAACATGAAATATAAATGGATTAAATGCTCCAGGCAAAAGACATAGAATGACTGAATGGATAAAAAAACATGGCCCATATATATGCTGTCTACAAGAGACCCACCTCAAGACAAAAGCTACACATAGACTGAGAGTGAAGAGATGGAAAAAATATTCAGAGCAAATGGAAACAAAAAAAAGCTGAGGTAGCAATACTCATATCAAACAAAATAGACATCAAAACAAAGGCCATAACAAGAGACAAGCCACCACATCATACTAAAGGGAATGATGATTCAACAAGAAAATGTAACCCTTGTAAACATATATGCACCCAATATAGGAGCACCCAGACACATGAAAAGAACTCTTGATGGACTTCAAAGGAGAGATTGACAGCAGTACAGTCATAGTAGAGGACTTTAACACCCCACTGACATCACTGGATAGCTCTTCCAGACAAAAAAAAATCAATAAGGGAAACAGAGGCTTTAAATGACACACTAGATTAAATGGACCTAACTGATATTTACAAAACAGTTCACCCCAAAGCAAAAGAATATGCATTCTTCTCAAGGGCACATGGAATATTCTCAAAGATAGACCACATATTAAGGCACAAAATGGCATGAAGTTGGAAATCAACTACAAAAAAAGATTACAAAACACTCCAATACATGGAGACTAAATAGCATGTTATTAACAATGAATGGGTTACCAACGAGATCAAGCGAGAAATTAAAAACTTCCTGGAAACAAATGAAAATGAACACAAAACCACCCAAAACCTATGGGACACAGCAAAACCAGTCTCTAAAGGAAATTTCATAGCATTACAGGCATATCTAAAGAAACAAGAAAAAGCTAAAATAAACGATCTAACCTACAACTAAATTAATTAGAAAGAGAACAGCAAGAAAAACCCAGAGGAAGTAGAAGGAAGGAAATAATAAAGGTCAGAGCAGAAATAAATGACATAGAGTACAAAAAATCAATGAATCCAAGAGCTGGTTCTTTGAAACGTTAAACAAGATTGATGAACCCCTAGCAGACTCATCAAGAAACAAAGAGAGAGAACCCAAATAAATTAAATCATAAATGAAAGAGGCAATATAACAACAGACACCACAAAAATACTAAAGACTGTAAGCAAATATTGTGAATAACTATATGCCAACAAACTGGACAACCTGAGCAAAATGGACAAATTCCTAGAAACAAACAATCTTCCAAAACTCAATCAGGAAGAATCAGAAAACCTAAATAGGCCAATAACAGCTGAAGAAATTGAAGCAGTAATTTTAAAACTTCTAACAAACAAAAGTTCTGGACTGGATGGATTTACAAAAGAATTTTACCAAGTACTCGAAGAAGAACTAGTACTTATACTCCTCAAACTATTCCAAAAAATCCAAGAGGAAGGAACATTTTTAAATTCTTTTTATGAGGCCAGCATTATCCTAATTCCAAAACCAGATAAAGACACTACAAAGAAAGAGAATTACAGACCAGTATCATTGATGAACATAGAAGCTAAAATGCTCAACAAAATATTAGCAAATCAGATCCAGGAATATATTAAAAAGATCATATACCATGATGAAGTGAGATTTATTTCAAGTATGCAAGGCTGGTACAATATTCACAAATCAATCACTGTGATACATCACATAAACAAAATAAAAGACTCCATCAGGAAACTACTAGACTTAATAAATAAATTCGGCAAGGTAGCAGGATACAAAATCAATATCCAGAAATCAATTGTATTTTTATGCACCAATAATGAACTCTCAGATAGAGAAACTAAAAAAAAAAACAATGCCATTTACCACTGCCCCCCCCCCCCAAAAAAAAGAAAAGATAAGATACCTAGGAATAAGCCGAAACCGGTTTGGCTCAGTGGATGGAGCGTCGGCTTGCGGACTGAGGGGTCCCGGGTTCGATTCCGGTCAAGGGCATGTACCTGGGTGGCGGGCACCTCCCCGGTGGGAGATGTGCGGGAGGCAGCTGATCGATGTTTCTCTCTCATCGATGTTTCTAACTCTCTATCTCTCTCCCTTCCTCTCTGTAAAAAATCAATAAAATATATTTAAAAAAAAAAAAAAGATACCTAGGAATAAAATTAACCAAGGAGCAAAAGACCTGTACTTGAAAAACTATAAAAGATTGAAAAAATAAGTAGAGGATGATCCAAACAAATGGAAACATATACAATGTTTATTGATTGGAAGAATTAACATCTTTAAAATGTCTATATTACCCAAAGCAATCTATAGATTCAATGCAATCCCTATTAAAATACCAAGTGCATACTTAACAGAACTAGAACAAATACTCCAAAAATTTATATGGAACCATAAAAGGTCCCAAATAGCTGCAGCAATCTTGATAAAGAAGAACAAAGCTTGAGGGATCACAATACTGGATACCAAACTTTACTACAAAGCCATTATAACCAAAACAGCCTGGTACTGGCACAAGAACAGGCATATTGACCAATGGATCAGAACAGGGACCCCAGAAATTGACCCACACCATTACAGTCAATTAATATTTGACGTAGGAGACAAGAGCATACAATGGAGTAAAGAGCATATAATGGAGTAAAGTCTTTTCAACAAATCGTTTGGGAAACTGGACAGACATGTGAAAAAACATAAAACTAGACTACCTACTTACACCTTACACAAGAATAAACTCAAAATGGATAAAAGACTTAAATGTAAAACATGAAACCATAAAAATCTTGGGAGAAAACATAGGCAGCAAAATCTCAGACATCTCTCATAGCAGAATTTTTGCTGATACATTTCCTAGGGCAAGAGAGAAAAAGGGGAAGATAAACAAATGGGACTACATCAAAATGAAAAGCTCCTGCCCAGCAAAAGAAACCACCATCAAAATGACCAGAGAGCCCACTGCATGGGAGAACATATTTGCCATGATACATCTGATAAGGGGTTAATTTACAAAATATATAAGGAACTCATACAACTCAACAATAGGAAGACAAACAATCCAATTAAAAAATGGGCAGAAGAGTGACAGCCCGCGGACTGTCGGCACCTCAGGATTCTAGGACAGGTCGAACATTCTGTCACGATGCCTGAAATAAGCACTGACCATCTTGATGAGCAACAGGTTCAGCTCCTGGCAGAGATGCGTATTCTTATTGATGAAAATGACAATAAAATTGGGGCTGAGACCAAAAAGAGTTGTCATCTGAATGAAAACATTGAGAAAGGTTTATTGCATCGAGCTTTTAGTATCTTCTTATTCAACACTGAAAATAAGCTCCTGCTACAGCAGAGATCAGATGCTAAAATTACCTTTCCAGTTTGTTTTACCAATACTTGTTGTAGTCATCTCTTAAGTAACCCAGGAGAGCTTGAAGAAAATGATGCAGTTGGAGTAAGGCGAGCAGCACAGAGGCATTTAAAGGCTGAATTGGGAATTCCCACGGAACAGGTTCCTCCAGAAGAAATTAATTACCTGACGAGAATTCACTACAAGGCTCCGTCTGATGGTATCTGGGGAGAACACGAAATTGATTACATTTTGTTTGTGAGAAATAACGTGACTTTGGATCCAGACCCCAATGAGATTAAAAGCTATTGCTATGTGTCAAAGGAAGAGGTGGAAAAAATGCTGAAAAAGGCAGCCAGCGGCGAAATTAAGATAACTCCATGGTTTCAATGTATTGCAGAGGCTTTTCTCTTTACATGGTGGGATAACTTAAATAATTGGAATCAGTTTGTTGACCAAGAGAAAATACACAGAATGTGAATGTGGAGATGAATAATTAGTAAAGTACTAAAAATGTCTCTACTAGTAAACTTAAAATGATTTTTTAAAAATTGGGTTCCCCATTAGAATTCTTATTGGATACATTGGTACTTTACAGCCTGAAATTATGTGGAAAAGATGCTGACAATTCTTATTTGTATCACACGCCCCACATATATGCATTCTTATTTGTAAAGGGCATTTATGAAAGATTATTTTTAAAAAGCAAATCAACTAAACTTAGCCTGTCTAAACAGTCCTGACAAATTTGAACAAATAACTGAAGCTCTTTATGTGCGATGTGTTGGGCATTTTCAGAACCTGCAGAGCACTTTATTTGCCAGGTGCTTTACATGTCATTAAGGTGTTGTCATCGTCCAGAAAAATATGCAACAGAAACTGTTTGCTTAGCTGCTTCCAAACAGCTCAGATTAATGTTCCATGTTAAGATATTAAATTAGGGGAGCAGGTCAAAGGTAACTAAATGGTGTGTGTCCTGATTTCTATCAAAGTCTGTGTTCTCAGGATTACAGGGGACAGACAGGCTACTTGTAAAATGGAAATTGGGTCCTACTCTACCACAGGGGTTTTTACTGCTGGTTCTGTTAACATTTGGGCTGGGTAATTCTTTGTTGTGGGGTTCATCCTGTGCATTCAAGGACATTTAGCAGCATCCTTGAGTTCTACCCACTATTTGCCATTGGTACCCACCGCCCCATCACAGTCACAGTGATTACTGATGCCAAATGTGTGCTGGAGGGCAAAGGTGCTCCCATGAGAACCACTGCTCTACAAATTGGGGGAGCAGAGGGAATTGAACAGAAAGGTTAATATTCATGTTAAATGGAATTAGGATCTGGAATATGTGCATATTAATATTTAAACTATACCTTGATTGATGCACTTTTTAACACTTGCACAGATTTCTCAGTTTGAAATCTCAAGATAGCTTTATTATCCTTGAATGCTATTTAATAATAATTAAAAAGAAAAATTTGTTTCTTACAAGCTAAATATTTTATAAATTTAATGGAAGAATCCATTTCTTGTTAACTCTGAGCAGTTAATTCATAATTTCAGGGAAGATTTGTCACAAGTTTTAATTTTACTGAAAAGTATAAACAATTAAAAATTACGTTTAAAAAAATAAATAATAATAATAATAATAATAATAAATGGGCAGAAGACCTGATTAGACATTTCTCCAAAGAGGACATACAAATGGCCAAGAGACACATGAAAAAATGCTCAGTCTCTAATCATTAGAGAAATGCAAATTGAAACCACCCTGAAATGTCACCTAACACTTGTCAGAATGGCTACCATCAACAAATCAACAAACAACAAGTGCTGGCGAGGATGTGGAGAAAAGGGAGCCCTCTGCACTGCTGGTGCGAATGCAGCTGGTGCAGCCTCTGTGGGAAGCAGTATGGAACGTCCTCAGAAAAGTAAAATGGAGCTTCCATTTGACCCAGGATCCCACTTCTAAGAATATATCCTGAAAACCCTGAACACCAATCAGAAGACTGTATGCACCCCTATGTTCATAGCAGCACAACTTCCAATAGCTAAGATCTGAAACAGCCCAAGTGCTGTTTAAACTGGATAAAAGCGCTGTGGGGCATTTACACCAGGGAACACTAGCAGCTGTAAAAAGAGGGGCCTCCTACCCGCTGGGACAGCATGGAGGGGCCCGGAGAGCACCATGCTGAGTGAAATAAGCCAGTCAGAGAAAGACAAGTATCACATGACCTCACTTATTTGTGGAATCTAATGAACAAAATGAATTGACCAACAAAATAAGACCTGAAGAGGCCCGGGTTTGATTCTGGTCAGGGCACATGCCTGGGTTGTGGGCTCGATCCCAGTAGAAGCATGCAGGAGGCAGCCAATCAATGATTCTCATCTTTGATGTTTCTATCTCTCACCCTTTCCCTTCCTCTCTAATATATATATATACTAGGGGCCCGGTGCACAAAATTGTGCATGGGTGGGCGGTCCCCTCAGGCCAGCCTGCATTCTCTCCAATCCACGATACCTCAGGGGATGTCCAACTGCCGGGGATGGCCCAAGATCAGGTCTAAACCGGCAGTCGGACATTCCTCTCATAATCCTGGACCGCTGGTTCCTAATCACTCACCTGCCTGCCTGCCTGATCGCCCCTAACTGCCCCCCCTGCTGGCCTCGTTGCCCCTCATGGTCCCCCCACTGGCCTGGTCGCCCCACGCAGCCTGCTGTTCAGTTGTTTGGTCATTTCTCACTAACCCCCCTGCCAGCCTGGTCATAGGCAGCCATCTTATGAGGCTAATATGATGGTTAATATGCATATTACCTCTTTGTTATATAGAATATATATATTTAAACAGAGAGAGGAGGAAAAAAACACAGCACCATAATAAATGAGCACCAAACAAATCCATTGGAGTCAACATCAAAGAATTCACTAATGATACTGACAAGAAGAGTGTTAGTAGAATAAGGAGATAGAAGTTACAACTTGAGAACCAGAGCCACTGTCCTGAGACAGAACTTGGAATTCATAGGGGATTTCTGTAGCCAACAGTGCATCGATCTAGCTTTTCTCAAGCTTGGTTGTGCATTACACTCATTCAGTTAAAATCCGTTTCCTGACCCCAGCCCTAGAGAGCCTGGCCCCACGTCCCAGGGGCATTCATGGGTGAGAGGTGAAGCTGGGATCTGCAGGCAATTCTGATGCAAAGTTTGAGAGCACTGCCTCCACCAGACAATCAAGTTCCCGGAATGGAATTTCAATTCTATATCTGATTGAAAAAGGGAAGGTTTGAGGCCAGAGGCCTCTCGGTGCTTTTCTGACCATGTCACACGAGCAGCTGCCGACGCCGACAGCGACTGTGTGGAGCAGTGCCGAGCCTGGAAAATGTAGGCTTACAGTAAGAGGTGCACAAAACAGTCTACTCTTGTCTTAGTACTTATTATTATTGTATTATTTATTGGTATTACAGCTGCAAACCTCCGTTTGCCCGCCTTGTATATCACTGGGCCTCGCACCCAAGGGTTTTAACTCGGCAGAGACTGGATCCAGTCCATCCAAGCTGAACTCCTGCCTGCCCGTGCCTGTTGGGCTATAACCACAGATACACCCCAATGACATTCCACAGGTGGGATTCCTCTTCCTTTTTTTAAGACAGTGCTCCCCAGAATTAATGAAGGTTTTCCTTCTGTTGTTCTTCTGACTACGTGGTCTAAGACTAAGAACATGTCCTTAAAAGTAAAACAACTCAGGGTTTGGGAATCCAGTCAACTCCCTTTTATTTAGCGACCACCTTCTAGGCAAGCACCTTTAATACATATCTCAATGAATCTCCACGTAAACCTTTAGAGGCATTTACTTTTTTTCCAATATATTTTTATTTATTTCAGAGAGGAAGGGAGAGGGAGAGATAGAAACATCAATAATGAGAGAGTCATTGACCGGCTGCCTCCTGCACGCCCCCAACTGGGGATCAAGCCTGCAACCCAGGCATGTGGCCTTGACCTGGATCAAACCCAGGGCCCTTCAGTCCACAGGCCGCAGGCCGATGCTCTATCCACTGAGGGCCATTTACTTTTATTTTTATCTCATGTATGTAGAATGAATGGTGCTCAAATCAGTCGTTAGAGATGTCTCCAAAACAGCCTTCCATGGTTCTGTAGGTTTTACTGTCTTATCCCAACTATGGGAAAAAATGGGTGGTTCATTGCCCAAAAGATGATGTTTGTCTTCCTCCTCCCGCCCCCCTGCAGTGCAGACCAGGATCCACGACCAGCTGCGTTTCTGTCCTCTTGCGTGGTCCTGTGGTGTGATGCTGTGCATGTGCCTGAGCTCGGGGTCCGTCCCGGCTCTGCCCTTGGGAACCACGCTGCCGAGGCCAAGCTATGCAGCCCGTGGCAGCCTCACTCTCCTTGCGTGAGAGCCAGGAAGCGCTCCCCATGATGCTGTGAGAATCAAATGTTATGCTGCACATACAATGTGCTCGATGCACAGTAACTTGCTTTTTAAACCAAACCCACTTCAGCCCTCAGTCAAATCCCAAGTCCACCCAACCCTCCCATCAGGCCTATCCCTAAAATTAGGGGGGGGGGGGGTCTTAGTCCTCTCCACCCCGAGGGGTTAATGCAGGGGTGGGCAAACTTTTTGACTCGAGGGCCAAAATGGGTTCTTAAACTGGACCGGAGGCGGGAACAAAAGCATGGATGGAGTGTTTGTGTGAACTAATATAAATTCAAAGTAAACATCATTACATAAAAGGGTACGGTCTTTTTTTTTTTTTTTAGTTTCATTCATTTCAAATGGGCCAGATCCGGCCCATGGGCCGTAGTTTGCCCACGGCTGGGTTAGTGCCACAGAGTCTGCCTGTCTCCTGGCTTCTGCTTGGTCACCCACGGAAGATCTTGTTTTTGACCCTGAAAGACACACTGTGTTCAGGTTTATTCTACTCATTTCTTCCTAAGTCCAGCATTAATGTAGACAGTCACCCAGGTGGGCTGAGAAAGGTGGTGTGCTTTGCCACAATTAGCCAACCCTGAAATGAATACATATCCAAGTCCCTCATATCTAAAAATACAATGTCTTTACAACACCCCTATCACCTGGTGCTGTACATAATATTGGGGTACTTCTAGCAATGGAGACCTTCACAGCAGCCCAATCCTATATAATAAAAGGGTAATATGCAAATTAGACCAGACGTCCTTCCAGACAACCTTCCAGACGAAGCTGGGGCTGTGAGGGAAGCCCGGGTCCCAGGTGCTGGAGGGAATTCAGTGCTGGCAGCCGGGGGAAGAAAGGCCTACTCTTGCATGAATTTCGTGCATCGGGCCTCTCGTATTTCCATAACTCTGACTAGTAGGAGCTTCTTCCTAGTGCCCATTAAAATCCATCTCCTGTAGCTTCCACACTACCCTAGGGACCACCAAGAACGAGCTTTCAAATATCTGGCAAAAGCTGGCAGAGCTGTCCTGGGTCTCTCCCCCAGCCACACACCCCAGACCCTCCCGTTAGTCCTCAGGTCACACAGTTTAGTCTCTTCTTCATATGTCCCCACCCTGAGGGACATTCTTTCCCTCTTGACGTGGGCTACCCAAGACTAAACGCAAAGGTGAGGTTTAGCCGGCACAGAGACCAAGCTTATCCCCACCTCTGTTTTAAGTACTGTTTCTTGCTCTAGCCAGTTTGGCTCAGTGGATAGAACATCAGCCTGTGAACTGAAGGGGCCCGGGTTCGATTGCAGTCAAGGCCACATGCCTGGCTTGCGGGCTCGATCCCCAGTAGGGGGCATGCAGACGGCAGCGGGTCAACGATTCTCTCTCATATTGATGTTTCTGTCTCTCTCTCCCTCTCCTTTCCTCTCTGAAATCAATCAATCTATATATATATGTAATTAACACTGTTTCTTTTACCTAATTAACATGGTATTATTTATTTATTATTATACTTTTTATTTCAGAGACGAAGGGAGAGGGAGAGAGAGAGATAGAAACATCAATGATGAGAGAGAATCATTGACCAGCTGCCTCCTGCACACCCTCTGCTGGGGATCGAGCCCACCATACGGGCATGTGGCCTTGACTGGAATCGAACCCAGGACCCTTCAATTCGCTGAGCCAAACCAGCTAGGGCAATATGGTATATATTTAGATACATCCACAAGATTTCAAAGGTAAACACCAGTGACGCCCATTTTCCCTGGATTCTGCTGCAGCCACTGCAAACGCAGTTGTGGAGACTTTGGGATTTTCTGTAGCAGAAGGAAGTTGCCAGCTCACCAGCTTTGGGGGCAATTTGCTCAGTTGTGAAGACACCAAGGTGGTCCTGATTCCTGCCTGGAAGTCCGGAGGTAGCTGCCGGATCCTCTCCTTGGTGGTTGTGGCCAAGTGGAAGCATCCCTGGCAGACCGCTTCCCAGCATTTATAAGACTCATTCCGGAGGCCCAGCCTCCGCCCTGTCTCCCGCACATCCAATAATTGTGTGTGAACCCACTTCCTTGCAGCTTGAAATGGATAGAGTGCTTTCTGCTCCCTGAAAGTGTACGCGAACTGCTTTGGACACTGAGTAGAATTTCACAAGACAGAAAAGATTATACAATGTGAAGTCTTGTTTTATATTCGAGCGCATATAATATCCATGGGTCTGAAATGTAGATGGACAGAGGATTGGACTGTGAATGGATGGTTCTGGGAAACACTATGTCCTGTCTCTTTGTGGTTACCCCATAAAGCCACAGTGCAGCAACACTAGCTGGCATCTATATTGCTGATCAAGTATGCACTTTGGCTACAATTATAAGTTCATCAGTATTTGTCAGGACTCTTAATTACCAGGAACAGAAACACAACTCAAAACAATTTAAGCAAAAGAGGGAGATTAAGAATCCAACACAGAAAGGGAGGTGTGGTTATGGCCTTAGGGACAATCTAAACCAAGAATCAAATGTCCTCAGGGGTGTCTCTCCTTATCTCTCGTCTGTTTTTCTCTGAATATCCAATTTACTCTCCCAAACATCTTACCTCACACTGTGGAGTGCCTGCCTCTGACTATTCCACGTTTATATCACAGCTGCTCCAAACCAAAGAGGAAAATAAAGGCCCTTTTCTCCTAACTGAAATTTGAGAAAGCCCGAGATAAACATTCTGAACGTGGTTTGGATCGTACACCCAACCTTTGGACCAATCGCTGCTGCGGGGAGGGAGGTGCTGTGAATGTGAACAGTGGCCTGAGCCTCCAGATCCCCTCCCAGCCATGGCCAGGGTGCTGTAGCCGCCAGCAGGAGGCCAGGGTCAGGGTGCTGGAGCTGTCAGCAGGAGGCCAGGGTCAGGGTGCTGGAGCTGTCAGCAGGAGGCCAGGGTCAGGGTGCTGGAGCTGTCAGCAGGAGGCCAGGGCCAGGGCGCTGGAGCCATCAGCAGGAGGCCAGGGCCAGGCACTGGAGCTGTCAGCAGGAGGCCAGGGCCAGGCACTGGAGCCGTCAGCAGGAGGCCAGGGCCAGGACCAGGGCGCTAGAGCCGCCAGCAGGAAACACAGGGAACGGGCAGAGCACAAAGCAGCACGCGCCCCAGATCTGAGATGACCCACCTGCTGCAGTTGTTGGGCTTTCAGGCGTCAACACTCTTCAGAGGACAGCCCACTGACACGGCCAGGATATGGTGAGTCTGTCTGGGCAGCAGCTTCTGAAATCAGCATCAGTGAAGGGCGTGGGTAAAGGCACTTATACAAGGGCACAGTGACCACTTACAAACTATATTTTAAGAAATAAAGCTTTTGAACACTGGAAGATGTATTTTAAAAACTTCTTCAGACTTGCAGGAATGATGAAAAGTTCTGGAAATAGACACTGGTAATGACACAACATTGTGAATGTACTTAATGCTACTGATTTGTGCAATTAAAAATGGTTAAAATGGCCCTGGCCAGGTTGTTCAGTGAATAGAGCATCGGCCCATGGACTGAAGGGTCCCAGGTTCGATTCTGGTCAAGGGCACGTACCTCTGTTGCAGGTTCCATCTCGGGCTCTAGTTGGGGCATGTGTGGGAGGCAACCAATCGATGTGTCTCTCTCACATCGATGTTTATCTCTCTCTGTCTCTCCCCCTCCCTTCCACTCTCTCTAAAAATCAATAAGAAAATATCCTCAGATGAGGATTAACAAAAAAAGAAAAAGAAATGGTTAATATATTCAATTTTATAACAATTAAAAAATAAAGTTGTGCATCTAATTCATTTATCCATTAATGAATTCACTTATTCACCATCTATTTTACTTCAGTCTCAGAAGAAAGTATGCACTGCAATATTTTTTATAAATATTTTAAATAAATGTATAGTATTTATTTTTCCCGTGTTACTATATTTAACCAGTCTCTGACTATAGGATAGTTAGAGTAGTTCCAAATTCTTTTTACAGTTTATCCTTGAAGCTAAATTTGAAAAGTGTTTAATGGTAATTTTTTAAATACAGAATTTCTGGCTTAACATATATCAATACTTTGTTAAGGCTTTTTATACATAGTACCAAATCATTTTCCAGATTTTTATTAACATGTAATGTCGCAGCCGCAATGTAAGAGAGTACCTATTTCCCTATATACTTTCTATCAACAGGAAAAATAATTTTGTTTCTATTATTTGCCAATTTGATAAGTTTCAATTTACATATTTTTAATCACTAGGGATGCTGTTTAGTTTTAGTTATTTTTTTTACATATGCTTCAGAAGATAATCTATATATATAAAACCTAAGTGACCATTATGACCAAACACAATCAGAATGACCAGAATGACTAGTCAGTCACTATGACATGCACTGACCACCAGGGGGCAGACGTTCAATGCAGGAGCTGCCCCCTGGTGGTCAGTGCGCTCCTGCAGCCAACTTCCCATAGCCCCTCACCCCAGCTGGCCAACCTCCCGTGGTTCCTCTCCCCTGCTGGCCAGCCCTCCCTATAGGACCTGATCAGGGGGACGGCCAGACAACCTCCCAGTGTCCCTCCCTGCAGCTGGCCTGCCCCCAATAAGCCTTGATTGCCAGCTAAGCCGAGGGACCCCACCTGTGCACGAATTCGTGCACCGGGCCTCTAGTAAATTTATAAACAACAGATAAATGGCTAGACTTCAAACTTTAAAATGTTATAAAGCTGAGAAACTAAGATGGCGGCATAGATAAACACCGGGAAATAGTCGCCTCCCACAACAATTGAAAATTAGCCCAAAGGACGGAGCAAACATCGTCCAAAACAACAGGAAGGCTGGCTGAGTGTAATTTCTACAACTAGAAGAAAAGAAAAGCACGCTGAGAGCCAGAGGAGCTGCGGAGGCTGAGTGCAGAGGTACGGCGGCGGCTCGCGCGTGCGGAAAGGGGGTGGCACCTGAGGACGCGGCTGTTTTTTTGAATTACAAGCTCCCGACTGCTCTGATCTCCGGTTCCGGGAAGTCTCTGTGGACCCAGGTCCCATACGGGGAGAGGCTGCTCTCTCAGGCGGCAGCGGGCAAACTTGGGGGCAGATTTCCCTTGGAGGTGCTTGCAGCCATTGCCGGGACACTGAGACGCGCGACTCCGGGCGCGGAGAATCAGCCATAGCTTCTTTCTTTTGACTCCCTGAGACCCCGCCCCACCCGGGCTGCTGCAGAGGCTTTTGCATGTGAATGCCCCGGCCCTTTGCAACCTGATAATTACCTAACTGCAGCCGGGCCAGCCAGACCTGGAACTTCCAAGAGAAGGCCCAAGGCCCCGCAGCGGCTTGCATTGCTTCACAGCTGAGCCTCTTCGTAGTTCCTGCTGTGTGGCCTCAGGCAGGGGCTGAATTAGCACCTCCTTAGATCCAGGAGCCACTGTACCCAGTGGTCAGAGGGGGACCATTCTCCCACTTCAGACACAGCTGCTTCCCACAGCCAATTGGCCTGGAGGTCAATTCCTCCCAGTGATCCTACATCAACCAAGGCACCAAGAGTGCACCAAGAGTGTCCACCCCAGGTAACTGGGGAGGCTGAGCCACTGGGCCCTACAGGACACCTGGCGCGCAGGCCACTCTATCAACACAGGGAAGCAGCCAAAATGCGGAGACAAAGAAACAGGTCACAATTGGCAGAAACGGAGGAGGCCAGACGACTGGATATAGAGTTCAAGGCCACGTTTATAAGGTTTGTCAAGAATTTTATGGAAACCGCCGATAAATTTAATGAATCCCTCAAGGAGTATGGTGAGACCATGGAGGTCATGAAAAAGGACCAATTAGAAATTATGCATACACTGACTGAAATAAAGAATACTTTACAGAGCTCCAACAGCAGACAAGAGGATCCCAAGAATCAAGTCAAAGATTTGAAATGCAAAGAAACAAAAAATACCCAACCGAAAAAGAAAAAAGAAAAGAGATTCAAAAAATATGTAGATAGTGTAAGGAACCTCTGGGACAACTTCAAGCGTACCAACATCAGAATGATAGGGGTACCAGAAGGAGAGAGAGGGCAAGATATTGAAAACCTTTTTGAAGAAATAATGACAGAAAACTTCCCCCACCTGGTGAAAGAAATGGACTTACAAGTCCAGGAAGCGCAGAGAACCCCAAACAAAAGGAATCCAAAGAGGACCACACCAAGACACATCATAATTAAAATGCCAAGAGCAAAAGATAAAGAGAGAATCTTAAAAGCAGCAAGAGAAAGACAGTCAGTTACCTACAAGGGAGTACCCATCCGACTGTCAGCTGATTTCTCAACAGAAACCATGCAGGCCAGAAGAGAGTGGCAAGAAATATTCAAAGAGATGAATAGCAAGAACCTGCAACCAAGATTACTTTATCCAGCAAAGCTATCATTCAGAATGGAAGGTCAGATAAAGAGCTTCACGGATAAGAATAAGCTAAAGGAGTTCATCACCACCAAACCAGCATTATATGAAAAGCTGAAAGGTATTCTTTAAGAAGAGGAAGAAGAAAAAGGAACTCTTACCATTTGCCACAGCATGGATGGAACTGGAGAGCGGATAAATACCACAAGATCTCACTTATTTGTGGAATATAATGAACAACATAAACTGATGAACAAGGACTGATCCAGAGACGGAGAGGCATTGATTGGACTGTCGGGCCTTGGAGGGAAGGTAGGGGAGGGTGGGGGCAAGGGGGAAAGATCAACCAAAGGACTTATATGCAAGCATATAGGCCTAACCAATGGACACGGACAACGGGGGGGGGGGGGGGGGAGGGGGTGAGCGGGGAGAGGGGGGGTAGAGGGTACACATATGTAATATCTTAATCAATAAAAAATATTAAAAAAAAAATGTTATAAAGCCACTAGTGGCCTGGTGCACAAAATTCATGCACATTAAAAGGGAATTAATTAGAGGAAATATTTTAATATTGCTATTTGCCCTTTTTCTATAATAGAAGTGTCAGAGATGAAAGAAAATTAGTAAAATGTATATGAAAATCTCCCTCCTGTCAGAGTCTGGGGCGCACCATGGCACCCAGAGTCAAGTCCCCACCCACCCGTGAGCACCTCAAAATCATGCAAGACCCAGACCCAGCCGGCTCCACCCCTGTCAAGCCCTGCTGAGTGGGGGCACGCAGCCTCAGGTCCCCCTGTTCCGGTGTGAGGGTACGAGGGCGTGATGACCATTTGCATATTATCTCTTTATTATATAGGACAGTGGTCGGCAAACCGCGGCTCACAAGCCACATGCAGCTCTTTGGCCCCTTGAGTGTGGCTCTTCCACCAAGTACCATGTGCGAGCACTCATGTACAACACGAAGTTGACTTAAAACTTTAAGTAAAGTTTATTGAGTTAATTTTAGGGAATGTTGTGGAGTGAAAGAAGATGTAGTGTCGAGGATTGAGAAAGGTATGTTGAGATGGTTTGGACATATAGAGAGGGTGAACGAAAGGAGATAGACGAAACAAGTACACAAGACGAGTGTGGATGGGAGAGTTGGAAGGGGTCGACCTCAGCGAACGTACCTCAATCAGATTGAGGACGTTTTTAGCAAAGGCCAGCTTAGGAGTACCCTAATTAAGTTATTAACAATGTCCTACCTATATAGTTTAAGTTTAAAAAATTTGGCTTTCAAAAGAAATTTCAGTCGTTATACTGTTGATATTTGGCTCTGTTGACTAATGAATTTGCCGACCACTGATATAGGATAATGGGCATAATTTAATCTCCTAGTAAATTTGAACTGTAGCTTGACAATACTTCCCTCTGCCTTCTTTCCTCTAAGTCAGCAGTTCTCAACATGTGGGCCTCGACCCCTTTGGCGGTCGAATGACCCTTTCACAGGGGTCACCTAAGACCATCCTGCATATCAGATATTTACATTACGATTCATAACAGTAGCAACATTACAGTTATGAAGTAGCAACGAAAATAATTTTATAGTTGGGTCACAACATGAGGAACTGTATTTAAAGGGCCAGAAGGTAGAGAACCACTGCTCTAAGTGCTTCTGAGGTTAAGCTCTTCTGAAATAGTCTCAGTGACTCAATCTGAGAAGGAGAAGTTAGGTGGTTATGTATCCAAGACCCACGCCAAGTTCAATTCCAGTTACACAGGTGAAGCGGGTGAGTGAAGGGCCTTATTTCACTCATGACAGCCCATTGGCTTCCTCCTCTAGTGCATTTAATGATTCTGTAAGCTTAATGGCTGTTGCAGTTAAAGCCACCCTGCGTAAGCTCCGTGAGTTACACTATTCTTGTTAGTGGTGCCCTTGATAAAACCTAATAGCACGTCATCTCTTTTACATCATAACTCACTTTAAGTATTGCTTCCCATATCTGTCCTTGATTTATTACCTGGCACTCCTAAGACGTGAAATAAAAAGGAAGTCAGGACTTGCATCCTTCTTAGGGGAGGTGGATTAGCCTTCTGATTGGTCAGCCTAACAGTGGAATGGAAGTGAGGTGGCAATCTGGAATTAAATGAAACTAGTTCTACAAAAGGGAAATATTAGTGTTTTGTGGCCTCTCTGCCCTCCCTCCCTTTGAATGGAAAGTCAACAAGGCCAAGTCTCACCAGGAAGGCTTGAGATATTTGTTTACTTACCCAGACAAACGGGATGTGGGGGAGGGCACCCTGAGGACAGGAAAGAGACGCGCGGGGAATGGTGCACTTCTCCTTTGGTTTACTCACCGTTACCAAGGAAAATGTTGGTATTGATATTTGAAATCAAAACTGAATAAGAATCTTGTGGACTTGACCAATACTGATTCCTTGAGGAAAAAAAAACACCCCAAAAACTCTTGTTGCTTTTTTTGCTAAGTAACCCTCACCCTCATCCCCATATCTTAGGGGCCATTTAAATTCTCTTTTTCATTTTTGGTCCAGAAAACCAGCCTTTTGGCCATTGAGTGCAGATATTTTCCTGAAGACAAGTCCATTCATGACTAATAGTATTTTAATATGAATCCATAACCCTTTTACCCACAATCCTTGTGCTTACTCGTAACATTCTCACGGGATGTATTTGAAATTGGAAAGGTATTTGTTGTACTAAATACAACAAAGCTCCATGATTCTCAGTGTTGTTCCTCTGATTTGTCTCAAACGACAACACAGAACACCAAAGAGGAAATGCCTATGGGCAAGCATGTCACCCCGTGGCCCACGGGCCACACGCGGCCCACAACAAACATTGCTGTGGCCCAGCCAGTATAACGGTATGTAAGAAACGAAAAAAAGCAATAAAAAGTTCGTACCTTAATTTTTACAATGTGCTGTTATACAGAATTATTAATAACGAGTTTTTATAACGTTCACTGACGACTGATTATATAATTGTGTTGCATTCATTTCCCTTATGCACCTTACGTGCAGGCGCACCATTTCTCTCAACTGATACTAGCAGCGAATATTTTAGCAGCCGATGGCCACATCGTTAGCCTTGGACTGACTTGTTTGGTGTGAGCAACAGGAAATATTTTGCTTTCAGAGAACAAGAAAAATAGGTTTATTTGTGTTACACTTACTTGTGCAGTTATTCAGTGTCTGGTAAGTTAATGATCAAAAAATATTAATTTTTGTTAAAATGTCCTATTATTTTATGTTAACAATGACTCATTTATTTCAGCCCTTTGTATTCAGCATGTCTCTATCGAAATAAACCTTCGTTTCTATGAAAATTGAAGCTTTTGGTTTTTTGCGGCCCATGTAAACTTAAACCCTGTCTATTTGGCCGGTGTTAGCTTTCGAGTTTGACATGCTTGTCTATGGGGGTACACTACCAAGTTTGTGGGAACCAAATGCGTTAAAGGAGGAAGGCAATGGGCTGTCATGACTGAAATGGCCCTTCCCTCGCCCCTCCTCCTCTCTTTCACTGGAAGTGAACCGAGTGTGGGTCTCATATGTACTGTTTGGTGCTTCCTTAGTCAGCTGCCGCTGTGTCCCCGGTGATGTGTATATAAGAGGACCGGGGGTGTCCGTTTCACCCGCCGCCAGAGGTCTTGAGCTGACAGATACCAAGGAAAGCTCACAGACATCTGTGTGACACCCTCTGCCAACAACATTGTTTCTGATAGACAGCGTGGTTTAATGGAACATGTGCTGCACCAGAAGCAAGGAGCAGTGCACCTGAGGCCCCATCTGGCCGGACTCTCTCCTGAGATGGATTATTCCAACTTCAACAGCCCTTCTCCACAGCCACACAAAGGAGGCTGAGGCGGCGCACGCTCACCCTTTGCGCTCTGTGTGGTGCACTGCGCACTGCCGTTCTGGCCACTGCTAAAGTGTCCTGTGATATAAACTCAGTTTTCCTTTCAAGACATTTTTCCCATGAAGATACTTTCTGTGAAAGCATTTGTTCTCTTACTACATGGAAAAAAATAATAATGTAAAAGTTTCAGAAAGTAGTGGAATAACACTACTAAATATATACATATACGCAAATAACATATGTGTATGTAGTATACACACGTCTTTAGCTTTGAGTTTCTAATTCACTTCAAAAACATTGATTATGTAGTAACACAAAGGCTATAGATCTCCTCTTATCTTCTTAATGTCTGCTCTATTTACTCTTCAATTGTAATACACTTCCTTACAGCACTGTAACAATGTAATGAGAAATAGAATTTCTTACCAAATTGCTGCAGTAGATATCTTAGATATGCCAGTTGCCTAAATTATATTGTTTCTTGGGAAATGATAACAACAATTGCTCACACTTGCATATCACTGTATGGTTTATATTATCTAACATTAATGTCATACTCATCAGAATTATGTTACTAGATCTTCAATTTATTATTTAATTTAAAACATCAATAAATAATTAACATTAAATGAGTAGCAGATGTTATAAGAACATTGATTCAAAAACACCCTCTTTAAGAAATAAAGTCAGCCAAATAGTTAAAGTTATAAAATACTGAGCAAATACAATCAAATGGGCACTGTAGTACCCATTACTGAAAATACATATAATTGTTACAATATTTCTGAAAATAAAGTTAGGAAAATGTACACAGAGGCTTAAAAATGTTTGTTCCTTAGTGATTCCTCTTCTATTAATATATCCCAAGGAAAAAATCAGAAAAATCAGAATGCAAAGTTGTTTTTAAATAAAGATATTCATGTAGAAATTATATATATATATATATATATATATATATATATATATATATATATATCTCCTATCTAATAATTGAGAAACATGGTAATTAACCATAACTTCGCTACCCTTCCCATTGGCTAATCAGCAAGACATGCAAATTAACTGCCAACCAACATGGCGGCCAGCAGCCAGGCAACTGAAGCGAACAGGAGGCTTGCTTGCTCCAGTGATGGAGGAAGCCAAGGTTCCCGCCTGCTGCTGCCGGCCTCTGAGCTGCACTCTAAGCAACTATGTTGCCATTATAGAAGCTAAACAAATCCCAGAAACCTGCTTTTAGCCATCAGAGCTGGAGAGAGCAGGACCGCAACAGTGTTACAATTATAGAACCCAAACAAACTCAGATACCTGCTTTCAGCAGCCGAGGTCTCAGAGCTGGAGCTGAGCCTCAGAGCTAAAGCCGGCTCTCAGCTCCAGTGACAGCCATAGAAGGTAAATAAATCCCAGAATAAAAGAAAGAAGAAAAAAGGAGAGGTTGGGAGCTTCAGTCAACCGCCAGCCTGAAAACGGCCCTCAGCCCCTCATCCAGACTGGCCAGGCACCCCAGTGGGGACCCCCACCCTGAAGGGGGTGTGACTAGCTGCAGCCAGCCATCATTCCCTCATCCAGGCTGGCCAGGCACCCCAGTGGGGACACCCACCCTGAAGGGGGTGTGACCAGCTGCAAACAGCCATCATCCCCTCATCCAGGCTGGCCAGGCACCCAAGCGGGACCCCACCCTGATTCAGGACACCCCTCAGGGCAAACCAGTTGGCCCCCACCCATGCACCAGGCCTCTATCCTATATAGTAAAAGGGTAATATGCAAACTGACCCTAACAGCAGAAGGACTGGGAATGACTGGTCACTATGACACACACTGACCACCAGGGGGCAGACGCTCAATGCAGGAGCTGCCCCCTGGTGGTCAGGGCGATCTCACATGGGAGGAGCTCTGCTCAGCCACAAGCCATGCTGATGGCTGCCAGCACAGCGGTGGTGGTGGGAACCTCTCCTGCCTCCTCAGCAGCGCTAAGGATGTCCGACTGCAGCTTAGGCCTGCTCCCCGCTGGCAAGTGGGCATCCCCCAAGGGCTGCCGGGCTGCCAGAGGGATGTCTGATTGCCATCTTAGGCCCAATCCCCTTGGGAGCGGGCCTAAGCCAGCAGGTGGTCATCCCCTGAGGGGTCCCAGACTGCAAGAGGGCATAGGCCAGGCTGAGGCCCCCCCCTCCCCCCCGAGTGCACAAATTTTTGTGCACCGGGCCTCTAGTATATATATATAACCCTAATATGCAAATAGACCGAAAGGCGGAATAACCGAACAACTGGTTGCATGACATGCGCTGACCACCAGGGGGTGCACACAGAAGGAACATGGTGGGCATCAGGCAGCAGGTGGCAGAGCATGGAACATGGTGGGCGTCGGCCATGGCAGGATGGTGGAGCAGGTGAGTGGGGGCACCAGACCAAGGTGAAGCACCAATCGATGTCATCAACGCGAGCCTCTGGTGGTTACTGAAAATTCTTTGCTCCCGCGCATGGTTGTCCTGCCCAACACTCACACCTGCTGCCAGCACTGGCCCCACTTGCACCGCTGCCGGTGCCCAACACTGGCCCTGATCGCTCAGTGCCATCAGTGGGTAGGAGCAGCAGCTGCTGGCCCCGATCATCCCTCAGGGCTTCTCCACCTCCCTCTGCTCCTGAGGGGCGATCAAGGCTGGCAGCCACTGCTCGCACACACAGCCAGTGCCGGAGCCACCACTTAACCTGCTGCTGGTGCCCGATGCCAGTCCTGATCGTTCAGCACCGTCCCCGCTCCCACTCATTGCTGGCACCAGTCCCAATCACTCCCCGCCATCAGCGGGTGCAATCAGGGCTGGTACTGTCAGCACGTGGGAGCAGCAGCAGCGGGAGTGGGGCTGCTGGCAGACAAGGGACTGGGGGCCGAGGCCGGAGGGGCTGGGCGGAGGCACGGAGGATGGGCCAAGACCTGCCCCTGTGCCCACTGCAGCCTCGCGGCCCACAGTTCCTTTCAAGGTGCACGAATTCATGCACTGGGCCCCTAGTTTATAATAAGGGAACATTGGATCCCATCTAAATGACCAATAGAAGTTAATATCTTTGTAAATTATATTCTATCCATATGATGAAACATTATGTAGGCACTAAAAATATTTTGTCAAAAATGTGGGTTTTTTTTTTTAATTAAATCTTTATTGTTCAGATTATTACATTTGTTCCTCTTTTTTCCCCCCATAACTCCCCTCCTCCCAGTTCCCGCCCCACCATCCGCAATCACTCCCCACCCACTGTCCTCATCCATAGGTGCACGATTTTTGTCCAGTCTCTTCCCGCATCTCCGACACCCCTTTCCCCCCCAAGAATAGTCAGTCCATTCCCTTTCTATGTCCCTCATTCTATTATAATCACCAGTTCATTCTGTTCATCGGATTATTTATTCACTTGATTCTTAGATTCACTTGTTGATAGATGCATATTTGTTGTTCATAATTTGTATCTTTACCTTTTTCTTCCTCTTCCTCTTCTTAAAGGATACCTTTCAGCATTTCATATAATCCTGGTTTGGTGGTGATGAACTCCTTTAGCTTTTCCTTATCTGTGAAGCTCTTTATCTGACCTTTAATTCTGAATGATAGCTTTGCTGGATAAAGTAATCTTGGTTGTAGGTTCTTGGTATTCATCACTTTGAATATTTCTTGCCACTCCCTTCTGGCCTGCAAAGTTTCTGTTGAGAAATCAGCTGACAGTCATATGGGTATTCCCTTGTAGGTAACTGAGTTTCTTTCTCTTGCTGTTTTTAAGATTCTCTCTTTATCTTTTGCTCTTGGCATTTTAATTATGATGTGTCTTGGTGTGGTCCTCTTTGGATTCCTTTTGTTTGGGGTTCTCCGCTCTTCTTGGACCTGTAAGTCCATTTCTTTCACCAGGTGAGGGAAGTTTTCTGTCATTATTTCTTCAAATAGGTTTTTAATATCTTGCTCTCTCTCATCTTCTGGCACCCCTATAATTCTGATGTTGGTACGCCTGAAGCTGTCCCAGAGGCTCCTTACACTATCCTCGCATTTTTGGATTCTTTTTTCATTTTGCTTTTCCGGTTGGGTGTTTTTTGCTTCCTCGCATTTCAAATCATTGACTTGATTCTTGCGCTCCTCTGTTCTGCTGTCGGGAGTCTGTATAATATTCTTTATTTCAGTCAGTGTATGCTTAATTTCTAGTTGATTCCCCAATATAACATCGAGGGTCTCATTAGTTTTCTTGTAGATCTCATTAAGTTTATCGGCGGCTTCTAAACAGTTCTTGAGAGACCTTAAAAGTGTGGTTCTGAACTCTAGATCTTCCATTGACAATTTTGTCCTGTTTCTTTGTCTCCGCATTTTGTTATGCTTCCTTGGTGCACCCCCTAGTGGTCTTTGTGCGCAGTCTTATAGTTAAATCTTGTAGCTAATTCCAGGGAGGGTTTGACCTCCAGGCCAAGTGGCTATGAGAATCAGCTGTGTCAGCAGTGAGAGAACTTCTGTCCTCTAGGGAGGTGCTAATCTGGCGTTTGCCTGAGGCTATCCGGCAAATGCCTCTGTGCAGGGCTTGGGCGAGGCGGGTCGCACAGTATCAACAGGGTGGGCCCGAGAGAGCAGTGATGGCGGCTCTCAGTCCTGTCCCCAGGGGCTCTGCCTCTCTGAGTCCCAGCACCCGCTGCAAAGCTCGGAGAGAAAGCTGCACTCACTCTGACCGAAGCCAGGCAGACCCGCTTCTCCCGTTTGAGTCTGGGTCCCTAAAGACTCGCCCGGATCTGGAGCTCAGAGTCTGCGACTCCCTCCCGATTGAAAACGCCAACCGCGCCCTCCGCCGCCAGCCCGCTCCGCGCACTCCGCACCTCAGAATTTGACTTCAGCACTGCGCCTCCTCTGAGTGTCCGTATGCGTTTCTCTTTCCTCCTAGTTGTAGGACTTCCACTCAGCCAGCGTTCCAGTGGTTTTGGGTGATGTCCGTTCTGTCTTTTAGTTTCACTTTTGAAGTAGTTGTTCAAAGCAGCAAACTCCGGCGTTAACCTATGCCGCCATCTTGGTTCTCCAAAAATGTGGGTTTTTTTAAATTATTATGGTTGAAAGTATCACATATGTCCTCTTCCCCTCCCCATTGACCCCTTCTAGCCTGCCCCTACCTCCCCTGAATTTTTAATGACATTAAAAATGCCTCTCCTATTTTATTAAGTGAAAAATATGAAATTATGTTAAAATGTAATCTCAGAAAACATATACCCAATAAAAAATGGACAAATTATCTCAATGTTGCACTCTCATTCATTTCTCCTTTGAATTTCTTGTCGTCTCCAAATTTTCCAAGTTGGGCACCTGCTACCTTAAACGTAGAAACGAAATGCCCACAGAACTAAGGACTGACATTAGAGAGGCTCGCTGGAGGCCTCGAGCGGCAGAGCGCTGGGGGAATGGAAGTTTGTGGTGGATTTAATATGACAAATTACAGATTAATTCTGAATTTCTTTGTGAAGAATCAAGTACTCAGCCCACAATTTTTTTTAAATACATACTTGCTGTAAGGCCCTGCAGGTATTATTCCCAGGCCCGGCCAGGCATCTGGCCGAGATCTCAAACTACTGCCTCCCAGAGAGAGTAAACATCCCGGGCAGCCACTGAACAGGACACCCGGTGAAATAACGCCAGGTGCCCTGCCCTCGGGACTCACAGTCTGGCAGCAGAGATCTATGCATTCACTCCAAATTCCGGTGAAAATGTTAAACCAACAAAGGCAATGGTTGTGCAGAATAATTGTGGAAGCAGAAGGAATTTTTCCTGGGGAGCTCAAGAAAAGTCTCCACAGCAGACAAAAGGGAGCCTTGCAGAATGGACAGGTTACGGCAGATACTAAAAGGAGAACTTCCCACTCTGACAGGTTTTGATTTGCATCTCTCGGAGGATGATTAGTGACTTTGAGCTTTTTTCACAGGCCTCTTGGCCTTCTGTGTGTCCTCATTGGAGAAGTGTCTATTCAGGTCCTTTGCTCGTTTTGTAATTGGGTTGTTTGTCTTCCTTTTGTTCAGTTGCATGAGTCCCTTATATATTCTGGATATTAACCCCTTCTCAGCTGTATCACTGGCGACCATGTTCTCCCATGCAGTGGGCTCTCCTGTGTTCTGTTGGTGGCTTCTTTTGCTGGCAGAAGCTTTTTAGTTTGATGTCGTCCATTTGTGTATTTTCTCCGTGGGGGCCGAGGGAAAGATCAACCAATGAACCCATGTGACTACATGCATAGCCCATAGACACAAACAATAGGGTGGTGAAGGCCTGGGGAAGCAGGGGAGAGGGTGAGGGGGGGAAAGGGGATATATGTAATACTTTCAATAAGAAAGATTTTAAAAATAAAATAAAAATATGAGAACTTCCCAACCGCCCCTCCATCCCCGGCCCCGCCTGAAGGACCAGATGGACAGAAGCAGAGGCCGGAAAGACAGGGCAGGTCTGGGCTCCAGAGGAGAGCTTCCAGCAGAGCAGGTGTCTCCTGAGACATGGGGGGCAGGGCCTGGTTCACAGGGCGTCCATTCATTCTCTAAATCAGGAACTGGTGAGGAAGCTGAGTCTGTGCTCGGTTATTGTATGCTTCCGTGCTCAAACACCCATGGTCCATGACAAACCACAATATCCTCCATAAACGCACAAATGGAGGCAGAAGAGGCGCTTGGCGTGGGGGCGCGAGCCCGTGCTTTGTCCAGCACTTTCACGTTACAAAAATTTCACTCGGGTTATCGCGTTTGCTCTTCACAGCCACCCTCTGAGACAGGCATGATCATCACCACTTACCAGCAAGGAAACCCACTCCCAGGGTCTCGGATCGCCGGGGCACCAGGAGTCGGAGGCCGCTGGGTTTCAAATCTCACTCTCTGCGCCACAGCTGCCTTTGGCCCAGGGACACCGTCCACCTCATTCCAAACTCGATTCAATCGTGACCGTCCTGCTGCTTCTCGGATGGCAGCACACAGGGGTTCTGTTTAGGCCGGGTCTGGATTCTTCAGAGAGATGGTCCACTTTACACCTTGCTTACCCTTACAGCTGTGGGGTAGCCCAGAGAAACTGAGAACGTTACTTGTCTCCGTGCGCCCAGGAGGAGTGGGAAGTGCGGGCAGGAGAGGGAGGCGATGGAGGCAGGAGGAGCAGCTGCTTTACTGGCTCTTGGTTCCCGCTGAGCCCTCAGCCTTGGGCAGAAAAGGGCCTTGGCCCACTGAGGGCGTGAGAAGGACTTGTCCCGCTGTCCTGCAGCTTGGCAGACCCCTGGAAAGGGAAAGGGATCGAACCCCTCTTTACGGACTTCACTTGTGTTGCATCACGTTTACTACCAACGACTTCACAGCATTTTGCTCCAGGAGAGAAGCAGTTCTGTCATATGGTTTCAAGCAGCCCTCACACGTCCCAAACCAAACAGGGCGCCAAATAACACTGCAGAGCCACATGGAGCCTCTGCAAGGAGGGATGTGAGCCCCGCTGCTCCCGGCCCCACCTGCCGGGGAGGGCAACGGAGCCCGGAGCCGGAAACACTTTGGAAAACAATGGGGGTGGGAGGTACATGCTAGAAACCTGCGTTATCATCTGTCTGTGTTGTCCTGGTTCACCAAGTACATTTCTAGCAGCCAGGGCGACAGGGAAGGTGGCATGTGAAGCCAGTGAGGACAGCCAGCCATCCCCCACAAATACAAACCCTGTTGCTGACAGCATCAGGCCGGCGGGGGGTTGGCTTAAGACTTCCTGAGCAGGTGGACCAGGGGAGCTGTTGCACACCCCGCTGTCCTGCTCTGGGGAAGCAGGGCGGAGCGTAACTGTGTGCAGTCCTTCTCACTCTGGTTCCATCTGAGAAATGAGGTCACTGGTAATCCCATCTCTTCTGAACAGAATCATGATGATGCTCACAGAGGTCATGTATGTGGAAGGGATTCGCCAGCTCTAGAGAGCCCAAGAAATGCAAACTAACATTAGTTACAATGAAGCAGCGAGTCTGGCCCGTGCTCACAGGGAGCTTGCAACCTATTTGAGAAACAAAGCATAAGGATATCAAATATAAGTCACAGCAGAAGGACTGAGTTCCAGAAAAGACGATGACGTGTGGTTTGGCAAGATAATATGTAATTACTAGAGGCCCAATGCGCGAAATTCGTATGGGAGAGGAGGGTCCCTCCGCCCGGCCTGTGCCCTCTTGCAATCCAGGATCCCTTGGGGGATGTCCAACTGGGCCTAAACCGGCAGTCAGACATCCCTCTCGCAATCCAGGATCCCTCGCTCCTAACCACACACCTACTCACTCCTTACTTCTTGGCTCGCCACTCCTTAGCACTGCCATGGAGGCAGAGAAGCTCCCAGCACTGCCACTGTGCTCGCCAGCGTGAGCCCAGCTTCTGGCTGAGCAGCGTCATAGCGACCAGTCGTTCTGGTCATTCTGGCTGTTCCACCCTAACGTTCGCTGGGCTTTTATATAGAGACTAGAGGCCCAGTGCATAAAAATTTGTGCACTCCGGGGGGAGGAGGGCATCCCTCAGCCTGGCCTGTGCCTTCTCACAGTCTGGGACCCCTCGAGAGATAACGACCTGCTGGCTTAGGCCTGCTCCAGGGTGGCAGAGGGCAGGCCCAATCCCTAGGTGCAGCCCCTGGTTGGGCTCAAAGCAGGGCTGATTGGGGAGTTGAGGCGCCGCCCCCTGTCATGCACAGAGCAGGGCGGATTGGGAGGGGGAGGTTGCGATGCCACCTTCAGTCACACTCAGGGTAGGGCCGATTGGGGGGTTGGGGCACCGCCCCCTGTCACACTCAAGGTAGGGTCAATGGGGAGGTTGCGGCACCACCCCCTGTCACGCACAGAGCAGGGCCAATCTGGGTTGGGGCACTGCCCCGTATCACGCACAGAGCAGGGTCGATCAGGGGGTTGGGGAGCTCCCCCCTGTCACTCACAGAGTAGGGCCGATAGGGGAGTTGGGGCACCACTCCCTGTCACACACAGAGCCGCAGGGCGATCAGGAGGTTGGGGAGCTCCCCCCTATCAGGCACAGAGCAGGGCCAATCAGGGGGTTGGGGCACCTTCCCCTGTCAGGAACAGAGCAGGGCCAATAGGGAGGTTGTGGCCCCGCCCCCTGTCACACACATTGCCGCAGGGCGATCAGGGGGTTTGGGCGCTGCCCCCTGTCCCGCTGATCCCGGTGCTGGGAAGCATATTACCCTTTTACTATATAGAATAGAGGCCTGGTGCATGGGTGGGGGCCAGCTGGTTTGCCCTGAAGGGTGTCCTGGATCAGGGTGGGGGTCCCCACTGGGGTGCCTGGCCAGCCTGGGTGAGGGGATGATGGTTGTTTGCAGCTGGTCACACACCCTTCAGGGTGGGGGTCCCCACTGGGGTGCCTGGCCAGTCTGGGTGAGGGGCTGAGGGCTGTTTTCAGGCTGGGACTGAAGCTCCCAACTGCTCCTTTTTTTCTTTTTCTTTTTTATTCTGGGCCAGCTTTAGCTCTGGCTCCAGCTCTGAGGCCTCTGCTGCTGAAAGAAGGTATCTGGTTTGTTTCGGTTCTATAATCGAAACTCTGTATCAACTCCAGCTCTGAGATTCCAGCTCGCTGAAAGCTGGTTTCTGGGGTTTTGTTTAGCTTCTATATTTGTTACAATGTTTCTTAAACTGCAGGCTCAGAGGCCGGCAAGGCAGGCAGGGAACGTTGGAGTCCTCCGTCACTGAAGCAAGCAAGCCTCATGTTAGTTTCAAGCTGCCCTGCTTCCGGCCGCCATCTTGGCTGGCAGTTAATTTGCATATCTCGCTGATTAGCCAATGGGAAGGGTAGCAGTCATACACCAATTACTATGTTTCTCTTTTATTAGATAGGATTTTTAAGTGAGATATACAGCAATGAGATTTGCACATTTAAAACCAGTAACAACCTCCATCAGCTGCAGTGATGTGGGCAGGTTTTATGATAGAAGCAACTCTGTCTGGCCTTGTGGGTGGGTGGGTTGAGCAAGAAGCATCGCTAGTATCCTCTATCCAGGTAATGACCTGCTGCGGCTCTAGCAGGCGTGGCTCAGTGGATAGAGCATTGGCCTGCAGACCAAAGGGCCCAGGTTCAATTCTGGTCAAGGCCACCTACCTTGATTGCAGGCTCCTCCCTGGCCTGGGCCCTGGTCGGGGCTCATGCAGGAAGCAACCCATCGATGTGTTTCTCTCACATGGATGTTTCTCTCTGTCTTTCCCTCTCTCTCCCACTCTCCCTAAAATCAATATCCTCGGGTGAGGATTAACAACAACAAAGACGTATTGCAAAGAAAGTCACGGGCTGCTCCTGCATGTACTCTGCTCCCCGTCGGACTCCACTATCGTCAGGACTCAGGGGGCTTTAAAACGACACCCTGGAGGATTACCCAGAGGTTCAACAGGGGGTTGTTGGGCTGCCCCACAACTGAACAGCGCCCAGACCTTCATCCTCCTCTTCACTCGCCCTCCGCATTCGCATCTGCCTCCCCAGGTCCCTGAGGAGGAGGCCGTCACTCAGCATGTGCTCCCGAGGAGAGACCATCACAGTGTGTCCCCTGTAACTGACAAGCTCGTTTCCAAGTGGGAAACACATAACCAAAGGCAAGCGGAGAGAAAACCGAAGTGTCATTTCAAAGCTATTCGCGTGGCTCTAGCTCTGTAAGAAAGTCTTTTTATTTTGAGGATATTCTAGGTCATAAATGAGAATGGGGGAGCCTGGGTACCAGAGATCTTAGAGCAAGGTGCTAAGGCAGCAAAGTTCAGGGGCTCGATGTCATGCCCATTCATTTCTCACCAAAACCAGTTAAAGGCAAAGTTTGCTGGACATAGAATGCAGCAGACCCCATCTGTCACCCCACCCGTGCACAGAGGGGTCGGGAGACAGTTCAGAACCAGGGGCAAAAGGCTCTGTCCAACATATTGCCCACCTGGAAGCCTGAAAAGCAAGTCAAGTCCAAGGCACATCCAGGCCTTTCTCCCTTCGCCCTTCTCCCGGCTGCTCTCCCCGGGT